>NC_071403.1:76743128-77043128 GCF_017976375.1 Cuculus canorus
CAATACTGCAAACACATGCAACCTTGCAAAGAACTGCAAGTCTGCTTGGATTTGATATGTGCTATCACGGGGCCAAGCAAATGAGCAACACATCATGACTGGCAGCAGAAGAGCTGCTGAAAACGCAGATTTGCATTGCTTTTGGGGAGTTGTTTGGGTTTTGTTTCTTCAGCTATGCCTTGCTTTTTTGGGCTGGAATGTAAGGAAATGGATGCAGCTCCCCTATCTTATGCATGTCTGGGAGTTAATTTGTTGCTCGTCCTGATGACCCATTTGCTGTATCTGGTGAGAGACGCAGGGGGAGATAGTAAAAAGCCTTTCTAAATTTAAGCTGGGCCTGAGGAGGAGCTTTGGCCCCATGTGGGGCTTGGCGTGGGTAACACGTGAGGCTGCCACGCTCGGCAAGCCTCGCTTAAATGTCAGGGACCTCACAAACACCACGAGCACCTTCTCTCATCATCCCCAAAGGTTTTTTTAAAATATATATTTTTATGTAAATACATTTTGTCAAACCACAAGCTGTTTCTCAGTTTTGTTTTCAGTGAGCTTTGATGAAAAGATTGGCATCTCCTGGCTTAGGCAGCAGAGAGAGGCTGAGCCGGGTGATGTGCTGGGGATGTCAGCAGCTCCCAGAAGGGATGCGGCCCGAAAGGGAATCAGTGCAGGAGCAGGGATGGGATTTCCTATGGGAGCCCTCCTTGCTGGGGGAAGGGGCACAGAAGAACTCCCATTTTCTGGTTTCCATGCTTAGGTTTCACCCAGGACGTGGCAGTGACCAGCTCCAAAAAATTCTTCCTGGGGCTTGTTTGTTAATATGCTTTTTTTCAGATTAATTCTCAGAGAGGCAAATTGCCAAACCCACCTGAAAGTCCCCATATGATTTTCCAGGTGGGTTTCATTTTCAAGCCGGCTGTTACCAGTTTACCAGCTTTAGGTAAACCCTATTTCTCACCAAGGAAGGAGGTGATATCTCCCATGAACAGACCAACTATCATTTGGAAAATTATGATGAGGCAAAATCAGATCAATGACAAATTCATTTTTTCCCCCATCTTCTTTCATCCAGCTGCCTAAAGGATGCTCAAATGGCAGCAAAACTGTGTGTGTTTGCAGAGGGGGAAGCCTGCAGCCCACAGCTGCCCAGAAGTGCTGTAAATTCTTGCTGAAATTGTCCAATATTCTGGTTTCTTCATGTGTAGTAAAAGCCTGTTGCGTAGCCGCATTTCAGGGCACTCTCCCTGTTTCACTCTTTCCATGTGAGTCAAACTAAAATGAATTTTTGTCTCTATTTTACAAGTGGGGTGAATGCTCCCCTTCACTAAGCGGCAAATATTACTGCGACCGACGAAGTGTTTAATCATGCCACAGAGAAATGGATGAGTCAAAATATGAATGTATTGAACTCTACCTATTTTAGCTCCTTTTTGACTCCAGTTTTAAAAATATGACGTGGAAGGGAGGTGGGGGAAGTGTTTGACTTGAACAGCAGTGGGACGAAAATAGTGAAGTGGAAATTCACCTTCAACTTGCCATCCAGCCCTCTGCGGGCGAGGTTTTAAATTAAATGGCTTGATAGGTAATTCTTTGCCTGGATGATGCTATTTCAGCTCAGCGTGCCCAGTTTTGTCTTCTGCCCGGGAGCCGGAGGCGTAGGAAGGGGTCAGCGGCTGCAGAGGATGAGTGGGGTACAGGGTGTTTTTTCAGGGGTGCTTTTGGTCATTATTTCTCGGTGCTAAATAGAGGAAGAATAAGTTTCAAATGAAACATGTTTTGTTTTGTCACAGGAAGTGGAGAGAGCATTGGGAGAGTTTGACTTTAATATATATATATATATTCTGGCCAAAAAAAAATGATATATTTGTGTCCAGTGTAAAAAGCAGATAAATTTGGGTGGAGGGGAGCAGGGTTTCAGGACCCCTTTCCCCAAGCATCCCGGGGGACAGAGGCTCAGGGCTGCGGTGGTCCAGTGGAGGATGGCAGCCCTCCGCAGAGAGGCAGCCAGCAGCTGTGCCCCGTGCCAGAGAGGCCAAAATTGTGGCCAGCTCCCAGCAAGGAGTGAGCACCCCTTTGGCACCTCCGCTTTGGGAAACCGTTTGAGCTTTTTTTCAGGCAGGGCTTGGGCTCCGGTGCTGACGGCAGCGGCAGCCTCAGGAAAAGGAGCTGGGTTTCACAATGTCTCATTCCTCCCCCAGCCGGGCTGCCCTGCTGGGTTTGCTAATTCTTTGAAAAACCCCAAAATTGGTTATTTAAAAGCCAGGGGTTCGCCGGGGATGAAGCGCATCACTTCCCTCTCCGGCAGCCCGGGAGAGCATCGCGCTGCCCCAGCAATAAACCCTGCCGAGCTAGGGTGAGGGGACGGCTGTAAGACTTTCCTTTCAGTTTAACCACCCCCCCAAAAATGCCAAATTTCAGCCCCCCTCCGGTCCATCATGAGGGCTGGCAGTGGCCAAAATGAGCACCCGCCATTGGACTTTGCTCTTCAGCACTTGGATGACTTTTGTTTTATTTTTTTCAAGAAATACCTTCATCCTGCGGTATTAATTTGCTTTTTTTGGTTTCGCTATTAATATCGAATAGGTGCTAGATCAGCATCATTTGTTTTTAGTGGTAAATTACAGCTCAACTGATTTAATCTACGCCGCACTTCGAAAAGGAGGGCTCGGCTGGAATAGCTGGGATGGCGTTGTGCCGAGGACTGGGAAAATACGGTGGAAAATGCTGTTTGGGACAGGGGAAAAAATCCAGTGGGTTACATTGGAATGATTTTGGCTTCTTCTGGGATGGGGAAATACAAATGATTCAAATTAAATTGAGGATACTCAGACAGGGCAGAGGGTGGGTGGGAGCTGGCTCAGCGCTGCCCATCACTGCCCTGCACCTCATCCCTGCCTTTGGGATTAAAATTTAGCCAAACAATCGTTTTGGGATTAAATCTGCCCTTTTTCTCGTTGCGCTGTGGCTTTTCTCTGCATGTATTCAAGGCTGTACCTTTGCTGAAAGGTTGCAAACAGTTTTGGGAACAAGATGTCTGCCTAAAGCATGACAGAATTGGCCACAAATTGCAGATGAGACTGATAACAAAAGCCAACAACATAAAATATGTAGAAAAACAACACGTTAAAGGCTACAAGACCACTGAAGGGCTTTTTTTTGTGTGTGTTTTTTAACCAGTTCGCTTGCGATGGAAGTGAGAACACCTGAAAAGAGAAATGCCTTTTTTCTTTTTTTTTCTTCTCTTAAATCAGATGCTCCCTCACCAAACCATGGCTGAACCCAGTGTCTGGGCTGGGCAGCACTGCTGGCACCGCCTGGGTGCAAGCAGCCCCTGCCCACACCAAGCCCAGGCAGCTGCATCATTCTCTCCCAGCCCGGTGACTTGTAACTCTTCATTTCGACAGCCAACAAGGGCAGTTGAATGGGTTGGTTTTTTTTAACCCGAAATACATTTTATATGAAACACACCGGTAACTCTTGTGTTTTCTTTCTCAAAGCAAAGAGGAAAACAGCCTGCAGCTACCTGCTCAAGGGGTGGGAAATTCTTTGTTTGAATAAATCGGGTTTAGCTCAGAAATTAGGATGAGGTTTTTGTTTTTGTTCTACTTATTTAATCTTTGTTTTTATAAATAAATACAAATAACTCAAACTGAAACTCGATGGCTTTGGTGATAATAAAAGAGCAGCCCTGGGGAAATTTTCTTCATTAACATGTTCTTTCACAGCCCACACTCAGGGTTTCGGTAGGAAAACTGCTTAACCTTTTCAGCAGCAGAAGCAAACACTTTTTTGAAGTCCAAGTGTGCTAAAAACCAAGGGTTTGCATCACGAAAGCTGGTTGCGCATCACCGGGCTTTGCCTTTATTTTAGGGGCCATGAGTGCAGAAGAAATTATCTCATCCCCCTCCGGAGTCCCCCTGCCCTTTCTCCCCTCAATTCTTCCCATGTCAGGAGGGAAAAGGTAAAATAAAACCCAAGAATATATTAAAAAATAAGACGACTTCTTTTTCTGTTGTTGTTTTCTTGGTTTTGCGGGGCAGCTCTGTGCTCTACCAGGTCTCTTACAACATACTAGTTTTTTAGTATTTGCAGCTCACTTCCTGTATGAGGTTAGTTTGTTTATCATAAAAACCCTATTTTTAAACCCATTTCTGCCAATAAGTATTTTGAATGTTAATGTCATGTTCTTGTGGCTGTTCCCCTCTCCTTCCCGGCTGCTGGGAGGGCTCTGCCGCTGCTGCTGGTTCTGGTAAGGGTGGGCACTGGTATGCTGTGCCTCCAGCATGAGGAGGGTCTGGGGGCCCAGGCAACCCTATGTCTTCTCCTCTGATGCTCAGGGGTTTTATTTGTGTGTTTCAGGAATAAAATAATAATAATAATAAAAGGATAGGAATTCAGAAAAATCCTTTTTTTTTTTTTTTTAACATGGGGCTCTCTGCAGCCAACCAGTGGCTTGCAGCGATGGCACGGGGACATGCCAGGATGCAGTGAGGCAGGGATGCATCTCTCATTGACCTTTCTTTTCAGTCCTGGACCTATTTTCTTCGCATACTTCCTCCCTTGCTATCCTCCAGCCTGCACCCTACAGAAACACCAGTTAAAGCCAATTAGTGCTGGATCCGTATTTCAGTGTGGGCAGAGGAAGGGATGCTCAGAGAAGGCATGGTTTGCTGCCCTGTGTATCCCTCCCTTAGGGAATGGTTATCACGCCTTCTTCCAGCTTTCTGCCCCATAATTAAAAATCCAAGGTAATTATGTCTTTTTCAAAAAGTTTTTCACTTGGCACATGACATCCTTAATCACACTGAGATGAAGCATGTTTTAATTAACAGCCCATGAAGCTGGGAAGCGAGGGCAACCCGCGTGCCCTCCTGGGAAAATTAACATATGAGCCCGTCAAAAGGCCGTCAAGGAGAGATTTATCAAATCGGGGAAGAAAATGCCTCGTATCCCCATGAGGGTCTCTGCCCTCTCCCAGCACCGGCTCCAGTGAGCCATGCGGTGCCGAACAAGGCATTGCCACAACATCAGAGGTCTTCTTGGCTCCATAGACCCAGAATTTGCAAGGTAGAGTTGTGTCGCCGGTGGGAATAACCTGTTAGTCTTGCTTTTATAGGGTAGCTGAAGTATTACAGGTCTTAGTTTTAGAACTCATCACAAAAGACTTGGAATAAATTTGGGATGCTGGGGAGGGCAGCAGAGCTTGAGCAAGTGACTTCCAGGCACCTTGCAAAGCCCTTGCTTGTCGGAGGTGGGAAGGTGCCCTTGGTCATGCCATCTTTGGGCTTGTCTTACAGCATATAAATATTTGTTGAACCCTGTTATAGGGTCTATAATGTTCCCACATTGTTTCTAGGAACCTTCCTGGCCACATGTTGGAACAGCCTGAGCAACCTTGCCTCTGGCCAGCGATCTCCCATCCCCATCTACACTGGGTTTGACCAGAAGAGAGATTGACCATCCTAGAACCTACCAGAAACACGAGAAAAACCTGCTGGAAACAGTGAGCTTTGTTGCAATATGAAAATCAGATGCAAAGCTTGGTGGATATTTTTAGCTGTTTAAGGCTGAACAGGTGTTTGAAAGGTCAGACACGAGTCATTGGAAAAAAAAATACATGTACGTAGAGAGAACAGGCCTGACAGTTGGTGTCGTCAGTCCTGTGGCACTGGATGGCCATGGTATGGCTGTTGTTGGCGATATGGCTCTGCCAAAGTCATGATGCTTAGCCCATATATGATGGATTCTTTGGCTTGTGTGACCTCCAAGCCCCTCTGATAAGTGCAACACGCAATGTTAGCACCTAATTGGAAATCTCATTGTTGATTTTGGTTGCTCATCATTCCTGAGGTAGGCAGGTGTTAAGTGATGTAGGAATGTCCCCGCATTGGTTTGGAGCTGGTTTGGCCGGGCTAAGGTCTTATGTGCCCTCAACAGTGTGTGCACAAGGCACTCGACTGGAGAGGGTGAGTGTAGAAAGGATTCCTTCTGATGGACACGGGGTTCTGTGGCAGTGAGGCTTGCAGATGGCTTTTTCCATGAGCAATTTTTTTTTCCTTTTCAAGGAATAAAGGAAGTTTGTCATCCTTAAAGCAAAATTGCATGTGGTTTTACTTAGCTACTAAAGGAAAAATTTAAGACCACAGAAAGAGAGGGTCTGTCTTTTGGGTATGTGTCTTTCATGGACCTGGGTTGTGACCACTTCGGACTGGCCATGGCCAACCTGGACCATTGCCAACCTGAACCTGGCCACAACCAAACTGGGTCATGACCACCTTTGATTTGGTTATGACCAACCTGGGCCACAAACACTTTTGATCTTGGCCATGGCCAACCTTGACCTGGCAATGACCAATCTCATGACCAAAGGTGAGATTCCGCCAGCATTTTGCACTGCAGTGTGTTGCTAGTGGGGCAGCGTTTCTTTTCTCTGTTGTCTCACCAAGGTCGCTAGGTTCAAGCAGGCAAGTCCTTCCAACATGAGTCACGGCAAAGATAAATGGAGAACATGAGGTGTGACGACTTGCCTGCACAGGCCAGTGGGCTCCCAAACACTAATGGGACCAAAGAGCCATGGGCAGAAGGGGGCTGGCAGCTGCCAAAAGCTCGACTGGACAATAATGCCTTTTTTTTTTTTTTTTTTTTTTTTTAGTTAAAGAAGCCCCCAAAATAGCACCTGAAACCAATAAACTTCCCTTTCAGGAACTTCTGTAATTTGAAACACATACGAGAACAAAAAAAAAAAATCCAGAATTTTTTTTACATTGTTTGTAAAGATGTTTTTGGCCTTATTTTTAAACGCATTTCGGCTGGTGGGTACTGAGGTGTGGGAGCGCTCAGCACAGTGGCAATGGGCACAGGCGGTGGATTCCCAGCGATTTCTCAATCTGCTTTTCCCCCCTAATTTCTTCCTGCCTTCAGCTTCCCAGCTGACGCATGGTCCCACTGCATTGCATCACGCAACCCAAACCCCAGCCACCCTGCTGATATTTCAGAAGAAAGCGGCTAAAAATATCCCTCAGCGCCTGGCACACAGGATGGGCCAGCAGCTCATCTCCTTTGAGCAAAAGAGAAAAAACCTGAGAACTGAGCCCACAACCACACTTATCGGCTTGGTTTGTGCCTGCAGCATTGCCACAGACCTTCAAAATGGGAATTAAGCAGGATGCCAGGCAAGAAGGGAGAAAAGCAGCACCAGCCCAGGTGCTCAGGTGTGATCATCTCGTAAGATATTGGTTGCATCCACAGGTCCCATCCTATAGAATCATAGAACGGTTTGAGTTGGAAGGGACTCTAAAGATCATCCAGATCCAACTCCCCTAGCATGAGCAGGGATATCTTCCACTAGATCCACTAGATCTTCCTCCCTGCCACACCATTTTTGGCATGTGATGCTTTCTCTCCTCTGCAACAACTGCATCGTTCCTCTTGTTTTATTTATTAGCCTTTAAAACAATTAAGTGGTGTCTTCCAAAAGAAGTATGCGTACCTTTGTCTAAGGGGAGCAACTGAAGCCATCCCTGCACACCTTGGCTGGCCCATCCCTGTCCCACGCTTGTTCCTGCCACCCCCTACTTAATTAGAGACCTCTGCCATCACTTCTTATCTGCTCTTTTTATGCCAAAATCCCTGTTGGAGTGATCTCACCAGACTATTTTTCCAAACCACAGCTGATGCTATCAGTTGCTGCCATCTATTTATCTGCAGGTAAATAAAACAAGAGGAGTAAGTGGAGAGGTGGGCAGGGCTGGGAGCTCCCTCCTCCCTGAGGCACCTGGACATCAGACAGGGGGGTCAGAAACAGGGTGGAAGGCCAAGGCAAAGGGTAGGTGGGATGGTAATTTTTACAGGCAGATTTTGATTCTACTTTAAAATAAAATAATCAATAATATGGAACAATAAAATAAAACCAGTATAACAAAAATTAAAAAAAAAAAATGAAAAAACAATTTTTAAAAAGTTAAAAATAATACACAAATCATAGAATCGTTAAGGTTGGATAAGACCTCAAAGATTATCCAGTGCAACCATCAGCCCAACACCACTGTGCCTACTAAACCGTGTCACAAAGTGCCACATCTGTACTTTTTTTTTAACACCTCCAGGGATGGAGACTCCACCACTTCGCTGGGCGGCCTCTTCCAGTGCTTCACCACTCTTTCTGTAAAGAATTCTTTCCTAATACCCAATCTGAACTGGTCCTGGCGCAACTTGAGGCCATTTCCTCTCATCCTATCATTTGTTACTTGGGAGAAGAGACCAGCGCCCACCTCACTACAACCTCCTTTCAGGGATCTGTAGATAGCCAGGAGGTCTCTAGAGCCTCAGTCTCCTCTTCTCCAGGTTAAACAATCTCAGTTCCCTCAGCCGCTCTTCATAACAGTTGTTCTCCAGCTTCTTCATCAGCTCCATGCCCCTTCTCTGGATGCATGCCAGCCCCTCAATGTCCTTCTGGTAGTGAGAGGCCCAAAATGAACACAGGATTGAAGGTGCAACCTCACCAAGGCCAAATGAAACAATATAAAATAAACACCTGTGCTTCCCTGAACTTCACCTGTGAAAACTGACTGGGGCCAGGAAGTATCCCAAGGGCAGAAGACTGTGCTGAGCAGTTGGGTTTGAGCCCATTTGATGCAGACCCGGACTGCAGAGATTGATAAACGTGTGGAAAATAAAAAACAATCAACCAAAACACAAAGCACTCCCACCTGAGGCAGGAAAGATGCTGCTTTTGGGCTTTGGGAACACTCCAGACAGCGTCTTCCAATCCAGCTTCATGTAACAGATGCATTTTAGTGTCCCAGGAACCTCAGAGCAGAGAGAATGGCCGGGTACATGCCCAGATCCTGGATCCTGGGGAGAACAGGTGATAAAGCAGCAAATCTCCCCTCCCCAGCCCTTCCTCAGGCGATCTCCAAGCCCCCGAAGGAAATAGCACTCGTGACAAATAGTTGAAAATTTTTATTCATATAAAACTCATATTAAGAACATAAAAGATTGCATCTTAAAAAAAAGGATCTGCAACTATTTACAGCAGTATTGCACAAGTAAAGTGGCAATTACCCTGTCCAAAATTCATCAGTGCAAAACACAAGTAAGCCAGGGAAATTGCAGTAAAAACGCTACATATGCTGGGTCCTGTGAAATGAGTTAGTGATTCATCAGCACATCCGCATGCGCTGGGGCTGGAACTGATGTTAAAGCTGCTCCAGGGAAAGTGGCTGAGATGGAGGAAAAATGTGGCTTTAAAAAGAAGGGGGGGGGAAGATCATGGGGATGTAGAAGCCAAATTCCCACTGAATTTCACTAATGCTGAGTCTTTGATGTGCCTAAATCACTACTGGGAAGTGGGACTCAGGCACTTGGATAAAAAATAACAATCTCATTATCCTAAACCATAATGGCTGCGCTGCCAAGAGAAGACAGCGCTTTGGAAGGTAACCTATCACTTATTGCAGGGACAGGGAGGAGAGAAGAGGGAAAACAAAATCTTTACAGGAACTTAAATAAGCAGAAAATAAATATACATCATTTCTACAAGTTACAGCATTATGGAACAGTAGAGTGCATTAATTACACAGGGGAAAAAACAAAGAATCTACAGTATTTACCAAGATCAACTCTAAAAAAGTTTAGGAAATAGAAGTATTTTTTTCCTTTTTTTTTTTTGTTTTTACTTATTTATAAGCTGTACAAAACTTACATGAGAGAAAGGAAAGGAAATACATTGCACACAGATATTTGGCTCAGATGATGAAAGTAATATGGTGCACTACTCTAATAAATATTCAGGTATTTACAGTTACAGAAAAGAGGAGAAGCATTAACGCATCACGTGGTATCGCCCGGGAATAAATCTGGTTTCCCTGCAACCAAGGAAAACTCTTCATCACATCATTTTGGCAGAACCGAGACCACAGATTAGGCTTAAAATGACCCAGAGCATCAGCCAATACAGCTAAAATGAGCCTAATCACAATTTAAAAAAAAAATTAAAAAAAAAATCATTCTTCTGTTTAGAGGCTTTTTGGGGGGGGTTATTGCTAAACCAAACAACTCTGCAGGGGTGAAATCTGTTTTTCAAGGGCTTTTTTTTTTTTTTTCCTATGCCTGGCTTTTAGCTGAGAACACCTCCCATAGAGAAGTCCCAAGCAGACAGTGCCAATACCTTCATTTTTTTTTCCCCCCCTTAAAATTAATATGGTTTTTTGTCTCGATCATTGGCTGGGGCAGGCTGGCAGGGAGAATGAGGTAAAGTGCTCAGTGTTTCTTTGGTGTAAAGGGACACATTCTGGATGGCACAGTGCTGGGATGCTGTAAGGCTGTGAGACCCAAACCCACCACTTCATCCACTGATGACTGATGAAACTGAAAAAAAAAAAAAAAAACAACAAAAAAACCCAAACCAAACTTGTTTGGTTTCCCCCTCTGTTGCTGAATCTTATTTTATATTTTTTCTTTGAATTTTATCAACAGCCATGCAATTCCACTTAATTTCCCATGGGAAACCCACAGCAGCAGCCACGTTGCTGGAGTTTTCTATAGAAACCCTATAGGAAAAAAAAAAGTGATGGCTCCAGCACAGCTGGGGCTGCAGGCATCAAGCTCAGAGCACAAGGAGCAGGAACTTGCACAGGCCACGCTCACCAGATTACTAACCGCTTGCTCTTTACCAGTGCAAAGGTTCCCCCCACACCCTCTCTAAAATTCCCTCTCCCAAATAACCCTTGTGCTCCTGCAGCTAAGGCCAACTCCTGCAACCAACGCTCATCTTGCAGGTCCAAAGAAAGGTAATAAAAAATTAAAATAACAATTAAAATTTGCTCTGTAATCCTGCAGAGGAGTGCAGTCAGAGGCACAAAGCCCCGCACCAACACCACAGCTCTTTGCCTACCCAAAAGGTTCACACAGCCAGTACGTAGAGGTCTGATTGTACAGTTTGTCCATCACTAAAAACACTAGTCATACATGGCACTCAGCAGCATCTCCCTGCACACATACTGCAGGAAAAACCACGATCATAGGCTTGAGTATGGTTTTTCCTTCTTTTCTTTTCCTATATTGCTGGTGAAACCAGAAATAAAACCATGGGATTTGGGTTTGAGGACCACTTGCACCAGACAGAGGAAAGGGGCAGCTCTGGAGGCAGAAGGGAGTACATTTGTGCATAGATACAAGGGTGGCCAGAGCAGCCACCCCACCAAAAGCATGCAGCATGCAGCAGTCCCTGCCACCCGCAAGATGAACCAGAGACCACAGGCGACCTAAGACGACAGACCTCCTTCCAACAAACCCTTAGGACTCCTCCTGAAAGGCTGAGTCGTCTCCAGGTGGAAGGGGAGATGCCCTGGGATGGCATCAAGCACCAGGTCAGGTCTTCCCAGGAGAAAGAGGGCAGTTTGGGAGAAGACACGGCAGTCGGTGGGGAACAAACCCCACATGGCAAGTCCTCAGGTGAATCTGTACCAGGTTGGCATCCTGTGGCACCTCTTCCAGCTGCATCTCAGCACACCAGCATCCAGAGTCTTCACATTGCCGGACCCATCCCTTTCATCCCACTGCTCCAGGATGTCCTGTCTGAATACAGAGGATCCCAGGAAAAAAAAATCCGACATCTTAAAAACCCTCCTGAGTTCAACAGCAAGGTACAAGCCAAGACTTAAAAACAGTTCCTGAAGTTACAGAGCAGGAGCTGTCGTCTCTGGGTGCAAAGCTGCAGTGTGCTAGGAAAACTGTTCTTACCTGCCTCCGAGAACGTTTTATTGCTGGATCACTCACTCACCAACATTATATATAATATACAATATATAAGCGTTTTCACACTTTTTATAGAAAGTATTTGTAAAAAAAGGCAACCTGGTGGATTTTTTTTCTTTGTTTGGTGGGTTGGTTGTGATATTTTGGACCCTGGGAGTCTGACAGCTTAAAGTCTCGGAATTCAGAGTATAAAAAAAAAATATATAAAAAAAAAAAATCAGTCAGCAGGAAATAGGCTATTTGCGTAATGCAAATGAAAGTAGATTTGGAGTAACATTAGGTATTTACAGGTAAAAGAAGTGCTGATTTAGATCCCTCTGCCCTTCTTCCATCATAGCCATCCTTTTTCATGGGCAAGTGCCCAGGAGTCAAAGTGGGAGGCGAGGGCTCAGTACGTCTCTGCAGTAAGGTCTGCAAGGCAAACTAAGGCAGCTCTGCCCATCAGCTGCCTCAGGCTTTCCTTTTCCCTGCTGCAGGGTTTATCCCAGGTGAGCGGACAAGTTTCCAGGAATGATAACAAGAAAATTACTCCACTGTTGTTGAATATTTTCTCTTGAGACGCTTTTAGAATAATAAAAAAAATTAAAAAAACAGTTGAGAGAAATGCAATGAACACCGTTCTTGGACAAAACCCTGTATCGGAGAGTCCCAGCAGGTCGGCATAGGATGTCCACCCTCATCCGATGGCCCCTGCAATGCATCCTAGGGGAGAGGCAGGGTGGGAGCAAGGCAGCACAGGGAGCCCTGCATCTGTCCATCTGTCTGTCCTCCCTGGGCTTTCCCCATGAGGAAGTAAGTCCCAGCACCTCAGGATGCGCTCAGCATTCACTGCATCCTCCAGAGGAGGCGGATGATGTAACGCAAGAGACGCAAAATGACAATCTGGGGGTTTCCCACCTGGTTATCCAAGAAACCCTAAAACGAAAGAGGAGAAAAAAAAAAATAAGAGGTGAAGGAAAACCAAACAAAACTGACTTTAATTTCCAGCACAAAGCCCCTGTGCTCTAAACAACTTGTGCAATGCCACACAGATATTTCAGAGGTAAGAAATCAAGCATTTTACAAAGAATGAAAGTAAACCCCATGACCTTTCACGTTTTCCTTCAATAAAAAGCTTTACGATACTCGAAGGGTCAAAGCTGCCAGCGCCCAGCCACATTTGTCTTGAAGGTGGATGCCAGGCACCTCTCGATGGGATGTCATGGGCACAGGGGGCACATGACGCTGCAAGGAGGTTTGAAATATGGCAGAGGAGCAGTAAGCTCTGCTAGCACAGCAAGGGGGGGTTAAAATCCACGGTGTGGGATGGCTGAGAGGAAACAAAACAAAAATAATACAAAAAAAAAAGAAAAAATATCCCCTAGCAGGGACAGCAGCATCAGTTTCTGCACATCTAGGTCCCTGCCTGTGGCAACTACACACGGATTTTAGTTCAGACCGCTCCAGGCATAACCATCACCTCATTCACAAAACACAGCAAATCAGACATGGCAGTAAAACACCCTTCCCTGGAGCAAGGGATCTTTGTATCACAACAGTGTACAATGAAAAGAAAACAAAGGAAACACTAAACGAGTATTCATTTTTAAGCCGTTGTTTCAGGGCAGAAGACCAGCCAAACATCACCTCTTTCCCTCTCTATACTGTCCCAAAGCAATCCCATTTGGGCTATATTCAGTGCAGTGGAATCATGCCTGTGCATGCCCCAGAGACAGAAATCACGCTGTCTACACCAATATGCAAACTGCCCTCCCTGCTACAGGCGTGTAACACAGGCAGTCCCACGAGCCGGGTGCTGTTACTGTGAAAAGACAATGCTCAAGCATCCCCAGCCAGATGCCTGGACTGAGCACAGCTCCCATCCCGTGGCATCGGGTCCTTGCACAAGTGGTATTTGCCCACCTGGCAGCTGCCTCCTAGCAGCACAATGCAAAGCCTGACCACCAATGTGGCAGAGAGCAAGGAGAGAAAGACTAAAAAACCCCAAGGGGCTTCGAGAAGGACACAAGAGAAATACCAAAATTGGAGGTTCTTTTAATAAACAGGTTAATTTAAAAAAAAAAAAAAAAAGGGAGTTGAAAGTTCAGTTGAGTTCAAAGATTTTCTACCTCCACATGCGGCTTGGGCAGCAAAGCTTGGGCCACACGGGGTGGGCAAGAAATGCACCCTCTGCCAGCAAAAGCCTCAGCATGGAGCTGGTCTCTATGGCCTGAGGGTCCTATGGCCATCTCCACTTACTGGACCCACAGCTTCACTGGGACAAATACAGGCTGGATGGAGCTATCTGACTCCCTATTGCCTTGCCCAAGGGATGGCCCCCAGGGGTGACACACCAGGCGCATTGATGAGGAACGCGTGGCCCCGACCTGTCCAACAGCTCCGACCTGCCCAGCAAGTGCTGTGTTGGCAGGGCTCTTAGTTCCCCATTTGTAACCTCACGCTTAAAGGGCAAACCCCAGTGAGCAACACAGCCTGGAGTGCTAGTAAGGCATCCTACCTACCCCTCCTGCAGAAGGGCTCCAGCTCTGCAGAGACCACCTTTTCTCCAGAACCACCTGCCCACTGGCAGAAGGAAAAGACATCTTTCCATAAAGCTACCACCAAGCACATCCAGGACAAGAATTCTACAGCAATTTTTTAATGCTCTGAAACCTCCTAGTTTCTCAGCTCAAGCAGCAAGAATTCATCAGATACTAATTAAACCAGGTACAGAGTGTTTTTAGGGTTATGCATGACAGCCTTTGCTCGTGTCATCTAGCAACCAGGACATGATGCTCTGTGTTTCAGTTCTCTCCCCAGGGCAGCAGGTTGGAAGCTCGGCCACGGTGCTGAGAACCACCTTGTGCAAACCTGCACGATAATTTGCAACTGTACACTCGTGCCCGATCCTGCTGCCAGCTTCACACTCACCCTTCAAGGACCAGTGGGGAAAACCCTTCCGCAGGCCATTTCAGTTCTCCCATTAAATTCACACCCTCTTATACTCAGGGCAGCATGGATCACCGTTTTCACTGGGTGATGTGATGTGCCTTGTACAGACTTCCAGTGTGCAACCTCCCATATGGGACAGCACGGAGGGAGCCGGTCTTCACAAGATAATGCAGGAAGGATATGCCTGCATTAATCATAAACCTCTTCCCAGAAGGCACTCAGGTGGCTTGCCTGCACTCCAGATTTAAGGCACTGCTCCAGGAGTCATCAGGGAGAAGATACTCCACCTTTCTGTCAGTCTTTCTGGGTCAGCTTACCCCAACAGGGCACCTTCAGGTTTCTGAATGTTGGCATGAATGGCTTAGTCCCTACCTTTCATTGAAAATATGTCCTTTAAAGAAAAAAAGTGGGTATTTCACATCACAACGGATCAGTCTGGATGAGTGAGGTCTGAAGATGCACATTCCAGATTCAAGATAAAACACAGCTTATCTTCCGTTTGCTGCAGGTCAGGAAAGCCAAAGCATTCAGAAAGAAAAATGGAGCTGATTGGAGAAGTCCCCAGCAAGGCGATGCAGAAAGACTGTGCGGAAAGAGATGGACCACAACAGCCTGGCATCCATTTTAGGAGTAAATCCCTGCCTACAGGCATCTGCTGTACAGACCCTGGGAGCGGCAAGGAAACACACTGCAGGAGTGACTCACAACCCAGGCAGCACGGATAAAGATCCGGGCAGTCAGCATTTCGTCATCTAGTCCGCTACTGTAACGTGCTTCTGACTCCTCTTCCCACAGATTAGCGCAAGGGCAAGTTGATGGATCAGGAACCACATGCGCAGACATGCAGCCGTCAATAACGTTCGGCAGGCAAGTTACTGGCTAACAACCCTCTTCTAAAAACTTACTGTTACTTCATCTGTCTGGGTTGGTTTGTTTTGAGGTTGGTTTTTTTTTTTTTTTTGCATTACCGCTACCTATTTTTGTTGCAACACTTAAAAGGTGAGAGAGTTTACAGTATTATAAACACACATTTCAAAACAGCTCTGGCAGATTCTTTGTAAGAAAAATAAGTTATCAGACCAATTCTATCCCCGTTTCTTATTTGCAACTGCACTTTCATGTACACGATACTCCACAGCAGAAATGTGGGAGCTGAGCACACAAACGTGCTACATTCGCTCCCTACCCATTGTCCCAGAAGTGCTGGAGTGGGCACCCGACTGCTCCCCAACTCCCAGCTGGGCACCACTTCCAGAGAGGCTCTTTCCAATGCCATCCCAAAGATATCCCAACACACCAAAACTTTCTCCGCCTCCTCGCTTTTAGAAATTTCTTCCTTATTATTGTCAAGTCCTTTACCAAACCAGCAACACACTTTATGGACTCTGGGTGCTACGAAAGATACTGCGACCTTCATACCCAAAACCCTCAAGTCTCAGTTTAAAGGTTATTTTTGATTGATTTAGTGACGCTGCAGCAGCAGACGACGACTTCCCAGCCCAGGCAGCACACCCCGAAGTCCAGGCAAATAAAACCACCCGCGCATCCTTTTCTACATTTGACTGAACGAAACATTCACCGCAGAACTAGTTTCCAGAGATGATTAAGCTTTTCCCTTTTAGAGACCATGTGTAAAGAAATGGAAAGTAAAAAGATGAAAGTTACCCTTCTTGGACAATAGGAGGCATTGAACTCGTCTCCAATGCGCCGCAGCTCCTGTGCAATCCAGATTTCTGGCTGTACGTCTTCTGCTAGCGAGTGAGAATGCCACCGGGAAGCTGCATGGAACAAAACCAGAGCATGTGAAACAGAAAAACAACAACAAAAAAAGGAATACTCTATTAAACTCAGAAAGAGTTGATGGGCTACTATTAGTTTTTTATTATTATTATTCCTATTTTTATTTTTAATACAGTTCCTAGGAGTTGTGCAGATGCCAGACTGCCAGTGCCAGGACATGGTATGCAGAGCAAATGGGTCTTCTTGCATAAGATGTGCAGCACAGCAGAGGCTTTTATTCCTTGTTAGTTTCACATTATTAGGCTTTTATTCATTCATTCCTTTATTATAGGCTTCCCTTAGGAGGACCTCCTCTGGCACATCCAAGCATTGGTCCCCTCTTAAATAAGGGGGAATGTTGAAATCATAGAATCCTAGAATGGTTTGAGCTGGAAGGGACCTTAGAGCTGACCAATTCCAGCCCCCTGCCATGGGCAGGGACACCGCTCTCTAATTCCTTTCCTTAGCAAAGTCTTCTTTTCCTCCTCTTTCTAAATAGTTTTCTTTTCTTGTAGGCACAGCGGCAACTTCTGCTCGAACCTTAAAAAAACCCTCTGTCTGGATAGTTTAACTGAATTCTCACATTTCTTCCCCAAACAGTTCTGAAGTGCTCAACGAGAAAAGGAAAACGATTGGTTTTGTCGTACTGAGAAGAAAGCCACAATTTGATTTGTACGCCCAGAAACCACACTTCCAGCAGACTGATGGACCTTCCATCTGCAGGAGGGAATCGGGATGCTCGCCTCTCAAACAGCATCTTCCTATGCTTTCGCAGAAAACAAACCTGACACAAGAGAATAGTGCTGGCTTATGAAGAAAGTAAAAGAGCTAATGAATCAATTATGCTCTACTATATACAGCTATTTCAGTCTACATTTTAAGAAGTTATTAGACATGCGATAAGGCTACTGCACAAACCCCAAATACCCAGGGGATAAATGAGCAGCCTGTGACCCAGGCAGGTCCCAGTACCTGCGCTGCCCCTCTCACAAACACAAAGCTCTGGATCCAAGTAAGAATCACAGCCTTAAGGAAAAAAAAAAAAAACCAAAAAAAACACAAACCAAAAAAAGAAAAAATCTAGCCTCACACAACCCAGAAAAAAACCACCACACAAAACAAAACAGAGCGTTTTGGGTTTTGGCACGACAGCTTAGAAGGAATCACAAGGGAACTGAAATAGCTTCCAATCTCAAAATATTCAAAGGATTAGTGGGGAGTAAAAAAAAAAATAAAATTAAATAAAAGCCTGGCTCCAACCTGACTGGAAAAAATATCTCTGAGCCAAACTAGCACTGCTTGGCTCAGAGATCTGTTTTGTTTTCACACTGTAGTAGCACAGGAGTAGTACCCGCCGCCTGCCCGGGGACGGCCTCGGCGTATTTATTTTCCTCACTGGTGAATGAAACACGGCACAGCCCTCGCGATACTCCACCCTGACACTCCGGGAACGCAAACAGGATTTCTGCTGGGGCGGGGCAACCATCAGAAATCCCACCACTGGCCCAGGCTGCTTTTCCTGGCAAGAGCAGCTAAGCTAGGGGGAAAAAAAAAAAAAATAGGAGACAGGACAAAAAGATGCAGAGAAATCCATGGATACAGCGAACTGGTCAAGGGGAAGAGGTACTGCCCCTTCTCCATCCTTTCCCCCTCATCTCCATCCTTCCCCTCCCTCACCAGCATTGCACCCAAGAACTCATCCGCTCAAGAGATGAAGGCTGGGGTTGGTGGCTGAGAGTGAAATCGGGCTGAGGTTTTCAGAAAGGACTTTCTGTGGCGCTGCCGAACGGAGCTGTCAAAAAAGGGTCCAGTCATAACTGGTCCCAAAACCCGTCAGAGGCACTTTCGGGGCAGGGGGGGCAATCGTACAGCGAGCCAGCACCCGACAATGACGGTGAGATGGCTGACACGGGGACAGGGACATACCAAAAGGCCATCAACTCCTCCACAATACCTGCATCTCGCTCTAGATCCCGAGATGCTCTGGCCAGGGACCAGGCTCGGTCACCCAAACACACCCACACCCACCCCCCCACAGGCCTGAGAGAAAACCTCTTCTGAGAAGAGCTTTAGATGAACTATGCACAAAGCTCAGAGCAAACAGCAGCAGCTCTGAAAGCAGTGCAACAGGAATGACACCAGCATCTTCTCAGCTGAAGGCTTCCCCTTAAATTCACCTATTACACCTGGAGGATCTCTTTCACAGGCAAGGAGAGGTTCGCACTGCTGCTCTCCCTTCTTCTGTAGTGTGGGAAAACACACCGTGATCAAAATAGCACTGAGAAAACCTATTTACAGGGCACATGCATGCGCCTGCTCCAAATACATCTCCAAAACCCACATGTAAACCCAGAACTTCACGTGCCTTTAGACAGAGTTGTTCTTTGAACAAAAAAAAACCCAAAACAAACAAAACAATTGGGTCCTGTTAAGAGCCAAGGACTGGAAATATTGGTAGAAGACTCCCACAATTCCACCAAAGAAGAGGTGGGTTTCTTGCCTCAGGTGACTTTATGGCAAGCACTCCCACGCCACGCCATCCCTAGATGTCATGAACTCATTCCTGTTCCTCTCTTACTCATCACCAAAAGCATCTTCCCAGATACAACAGACCAGCACTGCAGCACCACTTCCCATCCAAGAACATCCTGTCATTACTTTCATCTCATTTTCCCAAAAGAAACAGCTTTGAAGGCAGTCGGCTGTATCACCTCACACTATCAGAGCAGCGAGACAGCCTCAAGCATCACTGCCTGCCACCTCCCATGCGAGGAACAATTCTCGCTCCAGCAATTAGCTCACACACCCGCATGCAACTGAAGGCATCCCGTAATAACCCAGGGCTGCCTCCACCTTTTTTGTCTGGCAGAAGCCCTTTCAGTGCTTAATTATTATTTGGGATGTCATCACTGAAAAACCTTGGGGAATGTTTTATGGGATTTCGAAGAGGCAACTTCAGGGCAGGGCTCGAGCTTGCTTTGCTTGTCCCGCCTTGGAAACAGTCCACTGCTGCCCACGGGAGAGGCTGAGAGCACCTATCACACACAAACTGCTCTTGCTTACAGGAAACGTCTGTTTATTATTATTATTAAAGGCCACTTGCTTATGCTTCCTAGAGAAGCTCTCCATCTCTCAGCCTGCAGTCTGCATCTTAGAACAGATAAAAATCAGCACATCAAAACACAACAGAAAAAAAAATTATACCCTTTGCTTCCTTGCAGAGGGACTGACCCGTTTCCGCACGGAAAACTTAATGGCACGCATCCGGCAGGACACTGCCAAGGCAAGGAACCAAGAAAGAGGTACACAGGGCAGACCCAGAGCCCCTTCTCGAGCCCAACAGCATGCTAAGTCACTGCCTGGGATTTGCAGCCTCTGACAAGGGATAAAACAGTTCCACAGCTCCGCACTCCCAGATTAATCACATTTGAGATTAGCCAAGGGTCCCATTTAAATAGCTTGAGTATTTTCCATTTGCTTATAGCTGTTTAGGATGATGCCCCTAGCAACAGGAACAGAAAAAAGGCTTCAGTAAAACCAGAATTTCAATAGCTTTCCTACAGCCATGAAAAAGCAGGAGCACAGAAAAATCAGGGAAAAATTAAGTTTCTTCTTGGAGTACCACAAAAAAAGTCACTCACTGCTAAAACATTGGCTGCAGCTCTCCCTGCCGAGGAACTCCAGCATCCTTGCCTGCTCGTGCCACGTGTGTTTGCGCTACAGGAGGTTGTGAAACTTGCATTAAGCTGTAATTACTGCAATAATGTCAGAAAATCTTTCCTAGGGGCATATTACAGTAAGCCCTCTGCAGCTGTAACCACAGCCATTAACCAGGGAGGGAGAAAAAAACCAACAAAACAACAAAAAAGATGTTTTGATCCTGTAAAGCTTGGAGTTGGCCTTTGTTAACCCCCTGGGAGGGCTACCAGCAGTACCTGTCTCACTTCCACCTTCCCATAGTTTTGCCTGGTGGAAGTTAAAAGGCTTCCTCCAGTTAAAAGGAATTAATCATGAGAGGGGAAAGGCACTGCTGGATGGCTCGAGCAGCTCCAGCAGGTGTGTTTTCCCCACCACTAGAGGCTTCAACCCTGCCTTACCTGGTAAGCCACATGTAAACACACACCCGCCCGCCACCACGCCACTTTCAAGCGCCAATTTTGGGGTTTGCCAAAACAAGAGGGAGTTTTGCGACCCTAGCACCTACGACACCAGGCAGTTCGTTGAGAAAGAAACAGGAGGGGAAAAAAAAAGAGAGCGCAAAGATGCTTACCTCACAGCAGAGAAAAGCAAAAAGCAGTGCATAAAGCCCTGCGAGAAGCAAGCCCTGAACTAGGAAGCTGGATTAAACAACTTTGTCCCCTCCTCCCCAGGCAAGGACTGACCTGTCCCAGAAAAGAATGAAGATAATAATAATAATAAAAAAAAAAAAAAAAAAAAAAAAAAAAAAAAAAAGCACTGGATGAGTGGGTGCTCCCCAGCAGCACTTTTGCTCGGCAGGCCCTGCCAGCTTGCAAAAATCCCACACCCCTGGCTGCCTGGGCGAGTGTCCAGCCTGCCACCAGCCCCAGATCGGCTGGATCACCCACCGCCAACTCTGATGGGCTGCTGCCAGCCCCTTGGCTTGTCCTGGCACAGGTTCAAGGCCTCAGCAGGGCCCTTTCGCAACCGTCCCACAGGTGCAGCGGGCACTGGGACAGAGAAGGAAGGGTGCAGCAGGTGCTGGGACAGGGCTGCTCCAGGGAAGGAAGGGTGCAGAGGGCGCTGGGACAGGGCTGCTCCAGGGAAGGAAGGGTGCAGCGGGTGCTGGGACAGGGCTGCTCCAGGGAAGGAAGGGTGCAGTGGGCGCTGGGACAGGGCTCCAGGGAAGGAAGGGTGCAGTGGGCGCTGGGACAGGGCTGCTCCAGGGAAGGAAGGGTGCAGTGGGTGCTGGGAGAGGATAGGAAAGGTAAAGGAGGCTCTGGGACAGGGTTGCTCCAGGGAAGGGTGAAGCAGGTGCTGGGACAGGGCAGCTCCAGGGAGGAAGGGTGTGCAGCAGGCAACTGGACAGGCAATTGGACAGGCAAGGAAGGCTGCAACGCGTGCTGGGACAGGGCTGCTCCAGGAAAGAGCGAAGCAGGCTCTGGGACAGGGTTGCTCCCGGGAAGGAAGGGTGCAGCAGGCGCCGGGACAGGGCAGTGAGGGAGGCTGCATCGCGGTGCCAGGATGCTCGAGCAGAGCCAGCGACCCAAACCAAGAGGCGAGCCGGGATGCAGGAGTTGCTGCCGCAGGAGCGTTGCATCACCGCACCCCAAGCCGCATTCTGCGCGTTTCAAGGCGAAGAAGCGCGGCGAGGAACGGAAGGTGCCGGGCGCCCCCCGAGCCTTACCCATGGCGCTGAGGCAGTGGCTGAGCGCCTGGCAGGGCGGGCTGGGGGTCTGCGTGGCTTTGTCGCAGCTGAGCGGCGCGGGGCTGCGCTCGGCGTCGAAGGAGAAGTACCCGCTGGAGGAGCGCGACATCAGCGGCGACCTCCGCACGAAGATGAAGAGCGGCGAGCGGGTGGCGAAGGGCCCGGGGCTGCCGGGGGAGCCGGGCAGGGCGGCGGGGGCGCCGGGGCGAAGGGGCCCCTCGGCCGGCAGCCGCTCGCCCTGCAGCTGCGCCTTCGCCTCGGGGGGCTGCTTGGCCATCGGGGCTGCCTGCGGGGCGAGCGGCGCGGCGTGAGCGGCGCGGAGACACCCCCCCCGCCCGGCCCCATTGTTCTGCCGAAAGTGCTGAGCCGGCAGCTCGGCGCCGCGCCGCCCCCCGCCGCCATCCCGGCCCGCCCGCACGCCGCCCCGCTCCCCTCCCGGCCTCCTCCGCCTCCTTTTCTTCCTCCCCCCGACCCCTCGGGCCCCCGCTCACGGTGCTCCCCGCCGGCTGCGGGGCGCCCGGCCGCGGGCTGGCGGCGGTGTGCGCGGCTGCCCGTGCGCTGCCCCGGGACCCGCAGCCCCGCCCCGTGTTTACAGCGCCGCGGCCCCGCCCCGCCGCCCGCCCGGCAACGCGCCGCCCCGCACCGGGGGCGCGCGGCACCGCCCGCACCGGGGGCGCACGCCGCTCGCCAGCCCTGCCAGCCCCGCACCGAGGGTACACGGCACCCGGCAGCCCTGCCAGCCCCGCACCGGGGACGCACGGCACCGCCCGCACTGGCAACGCGCCGCCCGCCCCGGGGGCGCACGGCACCCACCAGCCCTGCCAGCCCCGCACCGGGGGCACACGGCACCCGCCAGGCCCTCCCGCCCCGGGTCCTTACGGCGCCGCTCCCGTCCCGCCATCCCCACTCGGCACCGCACGGCACGGCCCCCGCCAGCCCCTCTCGCCCCGGCACCGCGCCCACACCGGGACCGCCAGCCCTTCCCGCATCGCTCCCGTACAGCACCGGGACCGCACGGCACCGCTGCGCTGTGCCCCCCCTTTCTCACACCCGCCTGCCCCCCCTGCAGCAGCCCCGCACTGGGCGATCCCGCACAGCCTGCCAAGCTCCCCCCCCGCGTGCACACACCTGCGCACACCTGCGCACGCCTTGCTGTGCGGGCACACACGGCTCACGCACGCAGTGCACTGTGGGCACACTCCTTACATGCATGGACTTGCTCTGCGCACACACGCGTTACGCGGTCCTGTACAGAACCCTTTGCACACACAGCCCCGTGCGCAAGCACACATTAAACTTTCCTGCAAGCAGCCCCTCGTGCACACATGTTACACACTCCTGTACACAGCCCTGTGTACACACCTCCATTACACACTCCTGCACACATGCGCTGCCCCGTACACACACACACTACACACATGCTCCTGTACACACCGCTTGCACTCATGTTGCAACCCCTTCCACATCGTGCAATCACACCCTGCACACAATGTGCACCGTGCACGAACCCCTACACGCACACACAGCTTACACACTGCTGTGCACACCTTGCTGCACACCCACTGTGCAGGCACACAGAGCTTACAGACACCGTGTACTGTGGGCACACTCCTTACGTCCATGGGCTTGCTCTGAGCACAAACACGTTACACACTCCTGCACACAGCCTCTTGCACGTGCACACAGTACCCACTCCTATACACAGCCCGTGCACACACACTGCCCCATGCACACACAGTACACACACCTTGCTGCACACCCACTTGCACCCACACTGTAAACCCTCCTGCATCACGCAATCGTGCCCTGCACGCAGTGTGCACCCTTACACACATAGGCTGTGCACACACACTTTACACGCCTTGATGCACATCCACTGTGCACACAGCTTATCTACACCATGTCCTGTGGGCATGCTTCTACATCCACAGGCTGGCTCTGCACACACACATTACACACTCCTGTACACACTCATTGCGCTGTGCACACATGCATTACACTCTCCTGTACACAGCTCCTCACATGCACACGGCCGCTTGCACTCACCTGCCCCATACCCACATATTACATGTTTTTGTACACACACGCATGCATGCTCACTGACCATATACATGCACTACACACTTCTTGCACAGACAGACCCTTGCACACATGCTGCCCCGTACTCTTGCATTACACACTCCTGTACACAGCCCCTTTGATGCACACTGCCCTATGCACACATTCATTACACCTGTACCCAGCCCCTTGCACATATCACAGCCCCTTGCACATACCCATTACCCATTCTTGTACACAGCCCCTTACACACATAGCCCCTTACACATGCAGCCCATTGCACACACATGCGTTACACACACCTGTACAGAACCCCTTGCACACACAGTCCTGTGTACCCGCTTTTTAAAGAGCACCTCCTTGCAACCTACGAATGCCCCGCCACGCACCCCTGGTTCGCACCCCTGCACCACACCCCCCCTCCTACTTCACCCCTTGCACACCCGCACGTGTGCACACCCCACCACCACTCCCTGCTCCCCACCTTGGCATGAGGCCGTGTGTGCACACTGTTCATCTCGGCACCTGCGTGACGCCAGCATCCCAGGGCGAGAGGGAGGTTGGTGGCCCCGGCAATCAGTGTCACCCAGCGTCACCCAATTTTACTGTGGAAATAGAAAGAAAAAAAAATAGAAAGAAAACACCAAACCCCGGCAGCCTCATTTACGATATGTTTTGCATGAACAATCACAATAATATTTTGTGGTGACTAACTCAAACCTGCGCCCTGGCAGCCGGGAGCTGCCGACCACAGCTTCCTCTAGCCCCATCGCCCGTGCTGGGGAGCGCGGCTGGGTGTCCCACTGGCAGGCAGGGAGACCCGCAGATCCACCACCTCCTGCACCGGCCGGGGGGCTGCAGTGTCCTGCTCCAGCCCATGAACCATGGAGGGAAGCCTGGGTGAAGCTGAGAGTCACTTGTGTCTCTGCAGCCAGGGTTGAGCAAGAGGGACACAGCCAGGGCTGGTTTTATGGTTGAGGTGATGCAGGGAGGTGACCGGGGCCATGCAGGTCCATCATCTGCCTTTCCTCCTGTGGGTCCATCACGCTGGCAGATGGCATGGCACAGGGAATGAGGCTCTGAATAAAGGCACTGGCTGGAGAGGAGAACTGTGCAGAGGGAGCACCTTGGGGCACCCCAGCACGGCAGAGGGATGGGAGCTGCTGCATCCTTCGAACAGCAGCATCATCAGCTGGTGGGTAAACACTCACCATGGTACAGGGACAGGAGCTGGTTCATCCTTAAAGCAGAGCATCACCAACTGGTGGATAAACACCCACTACAGAGCAGAGAAGAAGGACCTGGCACAACTTCCCCCAGGGGCTGAGCTTTGCTGTTGGAGCAGATGCTGGGGCAGCACATGGGCCCCCCATCCCACCTAGTGTCCTCCCAGCCCACCCCATGAGCAGAGAGTGATGCCCAGAACTTTGCCAGCCCAAAATGAGGGGAAGTCTTCCCTCCTTCCAACATCTTGCCTTTCAACACCTTGCCCTCAACTACTGTGCAAACATTAACTCATGCACAAAGCCCAAGAACAGTGTCTGCTTCGACATCCAGCCCTTGCATATGTCAATAAACACCCTTATAAAACCACAGATGTCAGATACTTTTGCTAACTCCAAGGGTGGCTGGTGCTGTTCGCCTTCCCCTGCTGCAAGGGAGGGAATTTTATCGGGGAAATAAAAATAAGCCCCAGCAAAACCCTGAGAAGCACTGGCAAAGCTCTGATCCATGCTGGCTGAGATCTCGGCGAGCAGCCTATGGCGCTTGGGTACATCTTGTCCCCCAGCTGCCATCATCAGGGTGTGTCTTTATCAGCCGAGGCTGGGGCTCCTTTGCCTCACCCCTGCCATCGAGGCCAGCGGCACCGAGACGGGCTGCAGAGGATGGCCCCATTGCCAGCCTTCTGGGAACCAGCTCCAGCCTCCCCAGCCTCAGCGGGGCTCATTAGCCCAAATACCTCCTCCTTGCCGCTGACAGGGTCGCGTGCCGCCCAAGCGCCGGGATGATAAATGTGCTCTCAGTTTTCAAGGTGACCCTGCCCTCTGTGATGAATGCTGCTCCATCCGCTGGTGCTGGCACCTCTCTGCCTCCTGCAGGAGCTGGGGAGAGAGCTGTAATATCTCTAGATGGATCACAAAACTGTTTCGATGAGAGATTGGAAGGTGGCCCTGGCTCACAAAAGCTTGTACTGGGATTGTAAACCATCTCTTGCGGGAGGTCTCAGGGCTGGAATCCTCTTGTCTAGCCCCCAAAGCAGCCCTGCACCTGGCTGATGTGTCAGGTCCCAGGATAGTCCAACATGCTGATCTTGCCCGCTGCCAGCACATCTGTGGCTGCCCTGGCAGCCACCCCAGTGCCAACAGCTCTGTTCATATTCTCCTCACACCACTCCGACACTATGGGAAGGAAAAGGACCTGTTGGTGTTTGTGTGGGAAAAAATTACTTGGGAAATTCATTAGGAAATTTCATTAGGGAAAAATTTGAAGGCAGGGACTAGGAGCAGAAGGGAAAGGCTTGAGATTCTCTCTTGCCAGCTTGGCAGCATCATCACCTTTCCATACGGGGGTCCTGCTGGCAAGACAGAAGCAGTGCTGAAAACTGGGCTTGTGCCTCCTTTCCTGGCTCTCCAATGGCAACAGTACCCACGGCACAGAGCCGATGTGGCTCTGCAAAGGATCACCTGCTTCCAGAGCACTTCCCCTCAGATCCAGGATCCACCCAAGGCTTTTCCCCCTGTCAGGGACTGCAGAGCCCCTGGGGGTGCCCGTGGCACTGTGGCAGAGTGGCTTGCAGAGGCACCAGGGCTGTCAGGGGGCACGGGACTGCAGGCAGATGCTGCAACTATTTCCACCTCCTCGTTTATTTTGGTTTCTGAGAGTGTGGTTCACATGAACAGAAAGGTGATGGCGAAAGCATTGTGCAAAAACAGGCTGTCCTCTCAAACACCTAAATTTAAGCTGGTTATTTCAGTGCATTTTCAGGCCTTATGCACGACCACAATTTTTTGAAGAGCTGCTCTAGCCACCAACTTCACCCCCTCTTTCTCCGAGTGCATTTTTCCCCCATGAATCACGGCACCAGCCTCCTGGAACAAACCTGTTTCGACTTAGTCCTTGTTTCTGTTGTTGTGAACTATCTAAAAGGTATTTGCACTGAAGCCACATCCCAAAGGTCATCTAATTTCTGGCAGTCCGGCATGGCACTCATCAGCAGACACACATGAACAGAAGTGGAGTTTGCAAACCCTCCTCTTGCCACCACCTCGGATCCCACAGTATCCATTTCCCAGCCTTCAGGGATGCTGGGTTGGGGATGCCACATCACAGACCTCATCCTGTGGCACCAGCATGTGTTAACGGCCAATTAGCTGAGTCCCCTTTGGACCCACTGGCATCCCTGTTGCAGAGATGCCACCAGGCATACAGCACTTCCTTGTCTCCCACATGGAAATTAGAAGGGAGAAATTAGAGGGGAAGCAGTGAGCAATGACTAACAAGGATGGTGGGGGATCCCATGCAGCCTCGGCATTCTGGTCCCCCCGTGATGGGCAGCACTGCCTGGCTGCATCCCTCATCCAGCCCTCCCTCTGTGCTGTCCCAGCAGATGGTCACTGCTACCAGGAAGCCTGCAGGGAGGAGGGACAGAGGAAACAGTCACTGTCTGGGGTGGAAGGACCCATAAGGCTGCCAGCACAGCCTTAGTGAGCTGAAATTCCCCAGTATCACAGAGAAAGAACACCCCTAAAACACCCCCCCGACAAAGCTGCTACGCACCAAACCCATTTTGAATTATACAATGCAGCAACGGAAAAAACCCGACAACAACTTCTTCTCCAACCGATTGTGAGAAATGTTATTTCACTCAGCACTGGCAGATAAAATCAAGCTTAAGCCACATGCCTTAAATACGAGGTTTTATCTGAGCTGGGTTTGGAGCCTGACCTTTACCGCGGCGCGGTGCCACGTTCTCTGCTGAGCACTGCTGGCTTTCAGCTTGGGGAGCGCAGGAGCAGGCACAGCACCTGAGGCACCTCCAAGGTGGCATGGAGCTGGGGGACAAGAAGAAGAAATGGAATGAAAGGAGAAGTTTTTCCTGGGCAGGAACGGGAGAGAGGGCTGGAGGGGCTAAGGAATGGATGGGCTGCCCAGTGGAGCGGGACAAGCAGGCAGCACAGGTGGGTTACAGCAGCCTGCAGCAGGGCAGGCAGCTGGGTGCAGATGTGGGGAGAGCAGCCGTGGGATGTGCATTGAATTGCCACCAGGCTCAGGCACCTGCAGGTGATGTCACCAGCACCGAAAAGTCCCAGACCCTGCCCCACCTCAACCCTTCTTCCACACAAAGTGCGACTCTGTTGGAATGATCAGGCATCACCTCCCCCATGCCTCAAGTCTACATCCCATGTGAAGGGCAGGGACCAAACCCAGGTCCTCCGTGTCCCAGCTAGCATTGAGCCACTGAATTTAAAAAATACAAACTAAAATAGGGCCATTAGTCCTCCATCAGCTTGCTCCATGCCCCTAGCAGCTACTATGAACTTGCAAAGGTTATATACATATAAATAGGGTTGGTTTCTTCTAATAATATAGAATCATAGAATCACTATGTTGGAAAAGACATCTTAGATCATCGAGTCCAACCATTCCTATCTGCCACTAAACCATGTCCCTGAGCACCTTGTCTACCCGTATATATACAAATATGTGTATTTATACGTGTCATAAAATCATAGACTATCTTGAGTTGGAAGGGACCCGTAAGGATCATCGAGTCTGAACCATTTCTATGTGGAATATCATTATTCTTTACCCATCCATAGTGGTGATGGTGATGCAGTGATGGGCCAAGGGACGGTCCTGCAGCAGCCTCTTCCAGAGGCAGCAGTGGCTGAGAGCAGTCCCATCATGACCCAAGTGGACCCTGGACTGGGACATCCCCCAGGAGCTGTCGCTTTGATTCACTGCTGGTCTGAGGTCATTTGTTACCCAGCCAATGGGCATTTCAAGCTGGGTGAAGTTATTTGTTGTCCATAATGTGACTGAGTGACATTGCCTTGAGTGACATTAATGTCTCACTTGTACAGAAACCAGGACCGTTGCTTTATTAGCATGCATCTAACTAATTAGTGAGCTGCCTACAACTTTTTACAACATCAGGGGTTTTTTTATGTCTTAAATGTTAAAACTAAGAAATTTGACCTCTGCCAAGTGATGGTAAGGAGATGTTGCCAGCAGCAAGAGCTTGGCAAGGCATACTTGGTGATGGGTTACCACCAGCAAATGATGGAGGTCCTGGGAGAGACCAAGGGCCAGACCCCAGCTGGGGGCCCTGGCTCACCACCGAGGCATGGCACAATGGCAAAGGGTGAAAAAGTGAGTAAACTTGGGGTTTCTGCAGAAGAAAAAAGCAAGCTACCCACGCACCAGGAAATCTCTCCTCTCTGTGTGGGTGGTGGAGGCCCCAAGATGAGTTATCTCTAAAGAGCAACTCTGGGGATACCTAGAGATCTTCATCAATGTGGATTCAACGCGAGACGAGGAGGAAATATCAGCATCGCCAGCTGGGGCTTTGAGTTTTTGTGGTGGTGTTTTTTCAAAGCTCTTTTTTAGCAGCTCATTTTAAAATCAGTTAGAGAATAGAAGCCTCCACACCCCCAGGGTGTTTCTTTATGGACCCATCCCCACAACCTTCACACTGCTTGGACCCCCCTGGGACGGTTTCACCCTTTGTGCCTCCTGCTTCTCAATGCGATGTGCACCCAAGAGGATGACAGGGGCAGGTGGCTGCTATGGGGACTTCGAGTTAGGACTTAAGGGAAGATAATGTGGCATAGGCAACCTAAACCTAACCCCACACCAGCATAGATAGGCAGCATCCCTTTGGCCATCTCAGACTGCCTCTCAACAGGGCTCCGCTGTAATAATTTGTAGTAAAACCAAGAGCACAGAATGGTTAAACGCAGGTTGTTGCAAGTAAAAATCCCACCCGGTGCATCCCTGCAGGTACCCTTGGAGCTCACGCTCACCTTCCCTGGGATGCTCTTAGCCACCACGCAGGGGCAGGTGCTTGGAGACAGATGGGAGGCTTGCCGTGGGAGAAGGGATGCATGGCAAGTTATAGCTAACACCTATCTACCATATATAACAATATATGAAACTCCTACACCCACACAAGCTCCTTCTCCACTTGCGGGGGTGGGGGGGGGGCTGGGGGGCTGACATTTAAGTTGTAGACACTCCCGGCTGGCTGGTGGCACAGCTGGCGGGGACACACCTGTACCACAGCTGAAAACATCACTACCCTCAGGTGGGGCAGGCAGAAATTAGCTTCAATTAGGGACAAATACATTGGGAAAAATTCTATTGCACTTGTAACACAGCATCATACACCACTCTGTGAATGTACAGCACATAATGATGAGACCAGGAGTTGAAGAAATAAATATATGTATATATTTACTCTCTCTTTCTCTCTCTCTCTAAATACACACATAAAAACTAGAGCCTGGCAGAGATTTTTGTCTGGATGGGGAACAGCTGGCTCAAGCTCAGCTCGTAAGAAAATTAAATTAAGGAGGAAGGAGGAAAAAAAAGCATCCCCAGCACTGAATGTTTTTATTTCCACCAGCTACAAGGAGACTGCTCCAGCTGACTTGCTTCACAGTGCAACTTGCTGCAGCTGACTTCTTAACCAGCTGCTTCGTATCAAACTCACAGGCTTTCCCTATGCCACAGAAAGAGTCAAAGCAGGCTGCATTAGTAAAGGTAATCTGAGAGTTATTTGCCATAAAGGCAGGGAGAGGAGCCCCAGCTGGAGGGAGATGCTCGCCACTGCTGGCAGAAAGATCTTGCATTGCTGCGTGACATGGAAAAGGTTTTCCCAAAGCCAAGAAGGAGCGGTGCTGCTGGTCTCCTGAAACTGCAGGCAGCTGTGGAGCCCAGGCACACAGCACTGCATCCTATGAAGAGGCTTCAGTCTGGGACAGGTTTGCTACCAGCAGCAGGGAGAAGAGCAAAAGCTGGATGTGAGACCTAGGAGGTGCAGAATAAACAGCTTAACAGTAAATTACCCACAATGACACATTTGCTGGAGTCAGTGCCCCTCCCGTCAATACAGGCTTTCTGTAGTGCATTTTGATTTATGAAAATAACAGTACAAGCGTTTCCAGCCCCTTTGCGCACAGAGCAGCCTGCAATTCCAGCTCACTGTGCAGTCACATTCCCCTCTGCAAACCAACTCATCCATCCTTGCTTGCGGCTAACACAGTATCTCTGCCCTTTCACAGCATCCACAGTTGTATCAGCTGGCCTGGGCTTAGCTCACCTAGCCAACCACTGGATGCTTTTCAAGTTGAACAATTTAAGCAGAGGAAAAATACCCCTGAAGTACACTGAGAGGCAGAGAGATTTATGAAAGTCTGTTGTTTGTCTCCCTCCTGTGGATAGATGCACAAATAAAATTGATGCCCTCACCTTTTCCCCCCCTGGCTCCACTGATAAAAATATCCTTTTTTTCTATCCATATCACGAGGTTGTAAACCAGGGCACTGCATGAATGTGACTGTGAGCAGCACAAGGATAACTGCATCCCACAGACTGCAAACCCCTCTGGAGCCCCTGTGAAGCATGCCACCCCAGGAGTGCTCTCCAGCATCTCCGTATATTAAATCCACACAATACTGATATGCAGTTTGAGCAAGGAGGATTTGCAGGTACTAAAGCCAGGACAACAAAGTCCACATGCCATATTTTTGCCTGCCACACACATGTGAAGCACTAATTTCCCCATGCGGTGCTGCTAGCTCTCCTCTCCTCTGTTGGTTATCATCTCTACAAGTCACACTAAGGTCCCATCAATCCTGGGTATGGCTCCTCATTTTATTCATGGACAGGAAGAAGGTCCTCAGCAAGAAAAGTGTCTCAGTACTGGGACTGTCCCAGTAATCGTGGCTTCTCAGCAGCACTCTGTGCTGTGCTCTCAACCATTCCTTACTTACCATTGGTGAGGGATCAGAGCACCTCCAGTGTGTGAGGAGCAAAGCCATGCAGGCATTTGTCCCCCAAGATCAATTGGCAGCCACAGAGGCTCAAAGGCAGCAATAAGCTGCAGTGCAATTTCTTCGGGGCCTGCGCAGCTCACTCTAAGATGGGGCACAGATGAGGAGCTTTTGTGACCGCTTGGGAATCCCAGAAGAGAAAAGGAAAGGCAGGTCAGGTCCAGCAAGGAAGCCCTCCAAAGTGATCAGAACTGTGACTCCAGAGAAAATCGCGGACTAGTTTTAGCAGCAAGTCTCAGCTTAGCAATGCTGAAGGATGCAGAGAAACAGAAAGAAAAGTTGCTCTCTGGCAAGGGGAGCTCAAGAAGCATTGTCCATCCTTCACAGTACCTATTGGCCATGTCCAGCTATTGCTGGCATCATTTTAGATGTTTAGCTGCAAGAATGGACACAGGGAACAAGTTTTTCTTCAAACAAAGGCAAGCAGAGAAAACCTCCACCCAAGAAACTTCTTTGGTGTGACTGAATGCAGAGATGTTGCTTCAGTGAAGCAATATCTGTTCTCACCCAATGGAGAGCTCCAAAGCCAAGGAAGACAGCCCAGCATGGATGTTGCTGTGGAACTGGTGTGTTCAAGGTGCCTGCTAGATTTCTTTGGGGTTTGGGTAATTCAAGTAATTCAAGTTATCTTGACATTTGATAAAATAACTATAAAGTCAAGCCAACCTCATGCAATCTCCAGTGAGCAACTCATGTAGGCAGCAACAACTCAGTGTGTTTGTCTATGGCCACTGCAATTAAGAAAGGTAAAAACAGATAAAAAGGAATAGGGGGCACTTTTAAAGGAATGCCTTTCTGGCTTTTTCCCAGAGAATTTTGACAATATTCTGCCACAAAGGAAAACAAAACCTCCCAAGGAACCAAAAAGAACCCTTTCGATTCCTGTAAGGAGAGATATTTACCTGTTGGTTTCTACCGTCTCTAAATAATTGTGTTGTGGCTGGTCAGAAGTGATTTTAACAAAAGCAGCAAGTGTGATTTCAGTCCTATCTAGTCTAAATCTAATCTGCAAACCTCAGTTTTCCTCAACCTAGAAGCTCCCGAGAGCAAGAGTAGAGCAGGAGGTTTGTGAACATAGGTGTCCCAAGCCTCAAAGATTTGCAATACTACCACTCGGAGCAGTGTTACTCATCTGCACATTCATCTTGTCACCGACTTAAAAAAGTATTCCCTCCCATCCATTAATTTTCTCTCAGAAGAGCCATTGCAGATGAGAGACCTACAGACAACCTGCCTTCCTTCCATCTACCAACCATGGACTTTTCCCTGATCAGGTGCAGAAATCTACGCGAGTGCACACTCTCTAGCCCACATTCCATATGTGCTGTTTCACTTCCAGTTGCTCTCTTCACTTATTTTTGAAGAGATGCTGGAATCTACCACAATGTTAAGGCCTGGAATTATATCCCCATTTCCAACAACTTGTCTCACATTTCTTCGTCATTCTCAAGACCTCAAAAACACTTTACATTTCAAAGATCAGCCTGCTCTTTACCTGGCTGGACTGCATTTATCCTCTGTACGCTTCCCGGACGTTATACAAGACCTAAGGGTTGCCAGTGCGGTTGGGTTTGCTTTCTGACTTCCCAGGATCTCTTCAACACTAATAACTCCTTAGTCTTCTTTAAAAATCACAGGGCAGGTTGAAAACAATTACTTCATCTGTACAACATTGGTCATCAGCTTCTTTTCCCCTTACACAATATTATGACAACATGCCCATGCCTCCCAAACCTGACAAGTTAAATTAACAAGTAATTTTACTGTATTTTTTCTCCAAAAAAGCATAGAAAAACACAAGTTATCATTCCTGAAGTTAACCTCAAGGGCATTTATTTTTGAAACAAGCTAAAACAAAAATATTTCATATCAATAAAATGCCAGTCCTCAGTAACTGTGCAAGCCAAATGCTTATTTTCGTGACCGCTTGTGTTCTATGAGCAACACAACCAGTCTGTTCCAAAGGAACTTTATTTCCTTTGCATATGACTTGCAAAATAAGTCCTTCAGCCTTTTGCGCAGAACTGCTAGAGAAGGCAGGCTGTGGCAGCTGGGGATGTTCAGCATGCTCTCAAAGAACTCTTTCCACAGGTCAGCATTGGCAAGCCTGTAAATGAACAAAAAACCGCACACATAGTATTTCTAAATTCAAGCTGTTAAAACATTCTTTCCTATATTCATCCTGCTCCCTCCCCAGTTAGAGGCTGGAGAAGCTGCAGGCATTGCTGTAACATAATGCAGTTTCCATTGTGGCATGCTGCTTAATGAACCAGTGGGATTTTCAGTCACTAGTTGCTGTTCCCTCCTTCCAGGCAGCAAGTAGCCAAAGATGCCGTGCAATTCACCACGTCCACTGCCAAAACACTTCCTGTGCTTCAGACAGTGAATTTTATGAAGCGGCTCCCATGCACTGAACACCCACAGATTTTAGGGCACCAAGAAGTGCACAGAACACTGCAAGCTGTATAGAAACCAACCCCAAACAAACCTGGTAGTAATGATGTGTCTTTCTAGAGAAGGGAAGGTTTTGAAAAGATTTGACACTAACCTTCTGAAGGCTCCCTCAGGCTTCCAGATACCATTTTCATTTTTCACTCGCATGTAGGTACCAAAGAGCATACAGTAGACCGTTGCTGCAACGCCAAAGTAGTCTGTCTAAATAAAATATACACAGATTTCACATTAAAAATGTATTGAGACCACAAAATATTAGCTGAAAAACACTCTGTGGAGCCAACAGGGTAAGCTCTGTAAGAAAGTGGTTCACAATCGTGTTTTAAGGCAATAAGCTGAATCTACAAGCTTTACTACAAAGTCTAATATTTCTACACACTATTCATTCACGCTGCATGTATGCAGTAAGTTCGAAACATTTAGGCTGTCTATGCAATCTCGTACCTGGTAATTCCACGGTTTCTGAGTCAGCATTTCAATGCACTGAAATCCAGATGTTTCGCACTTTGCAGTAAATGCTGTTCCTTCAGGAAACAGTTTCATGTCTATGCTCTGTCCCAAGTCAATGAGCGTCAGGCCATGAGAGAGACCATCTATGTCACAAGTATCATTGTCCAGAAACCTTCAATCACGACATGAAATAATCACATAAGTATCAAGGTTATGATGTCATGATATGGTGGCATCTCAGGTAGCAAAGGGAAATACTTGCCTTTCTCCAAGTATGAAATTGTCAGGCTTAATGTCACCATGAATGATTTTGCAGCTGTGGAGCTCTTCCACCATATGAAGAATTTTTACAGTAAAGTAGATTACAAGTGCTTGAGGCATCACCTTCTCAGGAAGCTTTTTGTAAATGTTTATGGTATTCTGTAAGCAAAAAAAAAATAGGGAAGAACCATCAGCCACACAGAAACAACTTGATATGGATTACAAGTCCATGTTGATTAACGCAGAATATCATCAAAATGAAAATGGATATCCCAATAAAGTGGAGAGTAGAGGATATATGAATATTGTACTGTAACAGCACTCCAAAAACAATATAGGTGTTCCAAAGCACAACCTGGTCACACTTACTAGCAATGTTCCATAGTTGTGGAGCTCACCAACCAAAATGCTTCCATTTTGAAAGAAATGAGCAGAATAAAAGTGGATGTAGAGATGGCGTATGCTTGGATTGAGCCTTTCTGCCAGCTGTGTTGCTATATAGAACTCCCAGGGGTTGGCAGGCTTCTGGACCTGTAACCAAAAAGCTGATTTACTAGGAAGATCTATTAGCATTAAAGCAGAACTTCTTCTCAAATTTTTTTTTTCTTTTTTTAAATGGCAGACTAGGCATTTTTCCTCTTGATCAAATAAAATAAGTATATGTACAGTAACCTCAGGTCAATACGCTCAATGATTGATCCTCCTGAATCAAGACTTCAATTACATGTGACAATTTCATTCTTGCTTACACACTCTTGTGCTATTTAAAATGTCAGCCTTCCTGCAACATGAATGTTTCTGTTGGCAAGAGACATTTTGTGTAAGAGGGAAGGCTTTTGAAGTCAAATCAGGAAAATCTTTCTGATTCCTTCTCCTACTGGTTTCCCTGCTACACTGAATACCTGACACTCAAAAATCCCTTAAGCTACCTCTCCACACTAGAAAGCTTTCATAAGTGAAGGTGTTACACTGGAAAGATTTTTTGCCGAAAGATTAAATCTTACAGAAGAGATCCACAAAGATTCCAAAAGCAGATCTGATGTGGAGAGGCAAAGGGGATGTGCGTGTTGACAACTCAACCACATAACCATGTTTCAGCCCAACTGTAGTAACTGTACACGTGCCTTCCCAGTCAGCAGCAGATGCAGGATTGCATGACCTCGTATAACCCTCATGGGCTGAGCTGACCTCACAGTTGCACAGACTTCCCTTTTGGCAACGATTCCGATGTAAACACATGCTATCATCTGTTGCTGATTCCTACACAGAAGTAGCCTGGAAGAAGTCAGGGCAAAGTAGAGAGGGAGCTGCTCAATCTACAATTGCCATCAAGACAAGGTTGTTTATTAATAGAACTGTACCAGAGAGATATCGTCCAGCAAAGGCTACGTCAGAGCCAGCTGCTACCAAACAGGCTGTCTGCACAAAGTGCAAAAACGCTTGTGGAAAGCTAGTAGGCACGTATCTGGAACAGAGTGGCCCTTTCAGTGTGATCTAGTAGCCAGGGCAGTTTTATAATCAATCCAGATACATGTTCATTTGCTGTGGACTTGGAGCACCCGCACAAGTAGCTGCCTTTGTTCGCTAAGAAAGATAGCCTGGCTGCAATTCTTACTCCTTAGGGTACTTGTGACTACTTTATAAAGATGAAAAGGCAAGTCAAGAAGATAAATAACTTCTCACATAGAATCGATCAGACATCATGGCACTCAATCTGAACAAGGCCTTGAGGACAGGCCAACATGCTTTACTTCATATTTATAAATACAAAAACTCATCAGAATCCATCCAGGGTAGGTGTCATTACTACAAGATTCAGGAATTTTCCAACAATATTCTGAATCAACACTACTTACCTTGAATATTACTTTCTGATTGTTTTTAGAGTTATTTGCATCCAGAAAGGAAGCCTGATAGACTTGAGCAAAAGCTCCCTCTCCCACCAAGCAGTCCACATGGAATGAGGTGGAACCTTTAAAAGATTAACATCATCAAGTTCTACTTGCAAACTTCACAGAAGAGACATCACTACTCAGAAAAGAAAAAAGCAAAAAAGCACCAGCCTATAAGGGTTATTGTTTTAACTCAAGTGCTACTCTTTCTCAACAAGTCTCTTCTTGCTAGCCAACCTTTCTATAGAAGACAGCCTGTTCTCAACTCCTGAGAACAAGAGTGCCACATAATAAAAATCAGTGTTTCTATTTCAGTCTGACTCCCTGGAAGTAATCAGATTCCAAAGTGCATTTCTTAAAAAGCAAACACTAATGTTTAAGTCATACAAGTGTGTTGCAATTACTGTCATACAGATTTAGTTGACACAGGACCGATGCTCTATACAAAGTCTGAGAGTTGTGTCACAGTTTACTAGGAAAGGAAAACTTGGAAAACTCCCTACTCAGAATGCCTAATAAAAAATGCTTATGCTACAAAAAAACAACAACAACAAAAAAACAGGTTTAATTTCAAAACTGAGGTTTAGATATTCTGGAAGCTATCTGGACATACACGCAAGTAAAGTGAATTAGAAAAATACTTCAGAGGTTCCCAGAATAACTGCAAGAAATGCTTTAAAGTGAAATGTTTCAAGTAGCTTTTACCCAGTGGGAGGTTAGCTTTCGGTCTGATGGACGGAAGAGTGGATTTCCATTCAAAGTAGTCGGCATAGGTGTGGAGTGGTTTAGGAAGCTCCGATAAGAATTTGCAAATCAATTCCTTATCCCAAGGGTTCTCAACAAGAACTTTATGGAAAGAAGAAACATATTTAAGAATAGTGTCACTTCAAAGAGGTAACACAAGCTTATACTTGAATGAGCGTTACCGATTTTAAAGATAAACAAACAAAACCCACACAAAATCAGAGGGATAAGTTACATATTCCTCAATTTTGACAATCCGACTTTTATAGTTATGTCTTTCCTGTTAAATTGCTCAGAAAGACATGTCTCTGAAGCATTTGAGGTTCAACTAGTGAGGAACCCTCAGGCACTTCCGAGTACTCCTGTACTTTAGAATATCTTTGGCATCATGTGATGCAGGTATGACCTACACTTTCTCACATCACTTGTACACAAGAAGTGATCTCCTTGCAGGAGCAACAAGACAGTTTGCTTGCTGCAGTGACCATGACCACCTTGATGTTGGAACAAAGCACTGCTGCAAGAATATGACAATGTTCCAGTCTCAGACTTGACAGAAAGAACAGGTACCTGCAGGTCTAACAATCCAAGCTGTCCTGTCCTGCTCAGTTCCAGACAGCTTTTCACGGGAAATTTTGTCCACCCCAACAGATGAGGAATATTCAGTTCTGTTCATGGCAGTCTGCTCATGTAATCTTTGAGGAGAAACTATAGCAATTCCTTGAACTCCGTTTCCTTGTTTCAAGACATTTCCTTGAAGCATTCCTTGTTCTGCTATGTGTTCAAGAGCAGGGCTACATATTTAAACCAAATATTATTAGTTTACAGTATTGCCATGGTATTTTTTGCATCCTGAGTAAGCAAAACTGTAACAAATATCTGCGCTTTAACCTTGGCCATAACCAATACAGAAATTAATAAAATGGACGTTATTTAAGAAAACACGATCTGGTTATATTGGTCTTAACTCTGGAGAGTTGCTAAACCCATAGTCTAGTAACTCTCAAGTTCATCAGCCAATAAGTTCAGCCAATATTGAAAAGAAAGCAGTAGGTTTATATAAGCAACCATTAAAACTTCCTGGATGGTTAACTTTTAATTTAAACATGTTAGAAAAAAAATTAGATCATAGGAGCATTTTCAGGAACTTGATCAACATACCCAGGTTCATTCACTCCACAAAGTGCTGAGATGTATGCTAAGCAGTTAGTCTGACCCAAACATGTCAGCTCTAGATTACTTGGAAAACTTGAATCAAGAGCAGCACAGCAGACAAAGATTTTCCCAGCACTCTCAAGTCTCAAAAACCTTAGCAAGTCACGACATACCTCAGCTTCTTAGCTTTTTTCTGATAGTGCAGTTCTTCAGAAAACTCCAAATCCATTTGCAAGTCATCCCTACGGGCTGAACAAAAGGAGTAGCAACAATAGCAAATGTTTTTCCCAAAAGGTAAGCATACTTAGAGTATCCTCCAATATAAGAGGGTTAAGTCATGCTGTAGCTGTGAAAATTGCCGTGGTATCACAACAGCTAGAACTGAACAAGCCTATTTTAAAATACATCAGGAAAGACAACAGCTTGATTTCTTAGAGAGTGTATTCCAAGACTAAAGAGGAACAGACAAGCATAAAGGTGCCTCCAGAAGAAGGTGATGCTGGGACTTAAGTCAACTTTTTTACTCTTTACAACTTTGGAACAGTTCAGAACAGCAGCTCAACAGCACAGTCAAAGCCTCTCTTGTCCCTTGCCACCTTCTCTTATTCCCCCAATTAAAAATTCTTGGAAAGCTTACGTGCTGAGCTAGCCCATGCTCCCAGCTGCTGTTCTGCAAGGAACGCATACTTAAAAGTAGCAGCAGTGGGAGTCAGACCTACATGGTATTTGGCAAGGCCTGCAAGGTGAGCAGGGCACAGAAACAGAATTATGCAGTACTCAATTAGATGCTCTCAACGCGAAGTATTCATTATTTCACCTTTGTCCTCCAAAGCTTGTCGTGAACGACCTGACAGGTAATTAAATGGTGTTGATACAAGCTGGGCAGCTCGTGCAAAGTCTTTTGTGTTGTTTGGACTGGGAGCTAAAGTTTTATTGCTACTTGGTACATTCCACACCGTATAATCATCCCTCAAGAACTCCGATGTCCCTGTTTCTTCCTAGACAGGAAAACAAATATATAAAGATTTAAAAATAAGCCATTAGAACTATCGTGCCAGAGCCACACTGTAACCTACTAGCAACCCCTGCAGTCGGTTTTGATAACGTTGCGTCTGCGTGTGTTAACTTACAATATCAAAAACATAAAGTAACAGCAACTTCAGGTTTACATAGTTTTATATCAGATCTGAATGTGGGCAATAACTAATACTACAGCTAAATGCTAGGTAACAAAGAAATTGCCATAGAAGAGTGAAAAAGCTTATCTCATTACTTAGTGATTACTTATACACAAGCAGACTGAATTTGTACACATCTCCTTGGCTACCAAACTGTTTTAATAGCCACTAACAGCTAAGTATCTCTTGCTCTCTGTTCTTCCTTCTCCAAACATCAAATCCACACATCAGCTGCAGTCAGATTTGTTCTAGAGATTGAGCTCTCCACTACCAAGCTCCTAGAAGTTTTGTGAAAACTAAAAACTGATAAAGTTCATTCCATTGTTTGGAAATGAGAAAGGCTATTTAAAGTTCAGCTAGGTATCAGTCACAAGAATATTGCAGGACTGGGATAGAATAAAGATTAAAAAACCCACCTCCAATATCCCTATAAAAACATAACTCATTTTTCAAGGCTCATTCTTGCAGTAAAACCAAACACTCACTTCTGTACTCACTGTACAGTCAGTCAAGGGGCGTTTTCCAATAGTTCTGAGCTCTTCTGATTTGTTTTTATGCTGTGGGATCCTGACAAAACAGGTAGTTTAGAACAGCTTTTCCCCAGAAGCTTTCCCAAGCAGAGTGATCATAACAAAGACTTGTTGTTTTCAAATTTTTTTTTAATTCTTTTTTTTAAGGAATCCCATTTGCAGAAGTTGCAGTAGCTCAAAGGAACAAGCTATGCACAGTTATCCAGAAAATTAAGCATCTCAAGAACACAATCCAAACAGGAAAGTTGTGCAATTCCATAGAGAAGCAACTACAGCTTTCTCATGCCACTTCCACACAGCTGCTGGTGACTGTATTCAAGCCAATCCTGCATTAGCAGGCACTGCAGAAATATATGGAATAGAATCAATCCTGTGTGTAATTCTTAATAAACAGAACTAACTGTTACTTTTTTCCTTCTTACCCATTGTTTTCTTTTTCATTCTCATCTTCAAAGATAGAAAATGCAGGCACGACAGGGGCAACAATATTAGGTTTTGGACTTCCATCAGGATCTTGAAAATAAAAGATAACCATTATTTTCTTCACCCAACAAAGATTATGTGGACAGTCACATTTTCACCCCTAACCAGGCAACTGATGGGCATGGCTACATTCAGCTAGACCAGAAGCATCCTCAGAACTGCCACTCAAATCATCTCTCCCATAAGTTCTTGCAAATGTGGAAGATTTTTCCATCTCAAAACCAAGACTGGTCAGGAGTACAGAAGCCTCTTTGGCTGTGTCTGACCAGCTGTGAAATGTCTCTGTGCTCACGGTTACAAGCTGGTGCTACTGCCTGGTTTTCAGACAATTTTAACTGTTATAAGCTGGCAATTCAGCTACTAACACGTAGCTTGCAATATGTTTTAGAAATGCACTTTACTCACATGAAGTACCAGCTGTGCCCGTTTCGAAGTCAGGGTTTAAACTGACTTATTCAAGTAACTTATTCAAATACACACAATAAGCTTCCTAACAGTAAAATATTTCTGCCTGTCTCAGATTGTGCATCAAAATTTAGAACCTGACAATAAATTAAATCATCATGAAAGAAGTAAATTAAATCACCATGCTTCTTCACACCTACTCAATTACCAGAAATGGTGGGAGGAGTAAGTGGGAAATAAAAGTGAAATGTCATGGACTGAAAAGATAAACAGTACACACCACTTTTTCTGCAAAAGATTTCAAATTGCTCCTCGCTTTCTTCAAGAGGATATGGTTCAGGCAAGATGGGTGTTTGAAACATATCCATGAGAAATCCTTAAAAAAAAAAAGATGGAAATAAAACTCACAGGAATATCACCTCCAGTAAAAGAAATTTTCAGAGGTTTTTCCAGTGTGTAGTAGTCAAATCGAACACCAATTCATTGTAACATCCCTATCATTTCTCAGTTGTCAATTATTCCTTCATATTGCATTTCAATCCTCCAGAAGACTGAAAAAACACAGAAAGACCCAACTTGTCCAACATATACTTGTTTTTTGACCTCTTCTTTTGCTTCCTCTTCAAGATGAGATTTCAAGTTCTCCTTAATCTTCCTAGATGCTTGAAAAACTAATGAATAATACCACAAGATTTTTGGGTTTTTTTTCCTTTTAGATACATATTCAGCTGCAGCAGTTTACTACGTGTTAGTGGTTAATGGGCTTACTATCAAAACAGAACAACATTGCAGAAGAGCACAAATTGGATAAAATGGTACTAGGATATTATTACTCCACGTCTGACATCAGAAATATAGTTGTGATTTCCCTGTTAGGATTTTGAAAAGGCAAATGTTTTGAATCGACAATGTCCGTTAAATAATCAAAACCCCTTGTTTCAGCTTTGGGGGAAACTCAACATCAACCAGAGTTGATTTATTAACTTCCTAACATTCTTCCACATGAGTTTATTGTGGGTCTTCAGCTCAGACACAGGAATCCCTGACTGTACTGACAAAAGCAGCTCGGAGATCTTGCTGTTCAGTGAAGCCTGGCAGGCATATCACCAGTGACTTATCCAGGATTTTACAAGATGTGGCTGCTGGGATGTTATTAAAGCATCTGTTTCTGGTCAAAAGCTTTGGGTCATCCAGACAATTGCAAAAGAATACCAAGTTAACTTTATTTTCCTTTTTAATTGAGTGGTGCACATGTCCATCACTAGACAGCCTCCTTGCATATTTGCCCATTGAAATACCAGGGAAGATCCTATTAACTCCAGTGGAACTAGCATGTTATACCAGATGCTTACCCAATGCTTCTTTTGTATGAACTGTAGGTGAAGGTTGCACTTTGAAGGGCGTTGCCGGCATTGTTCCTCCCAGTGAGGTGTTTGGAGTAGCTTGAGAAGCATTTCCAGAAGCAAAGGAAGAATTCCCAACCCTAGATGCTACAAAAGAGAACAGCAAGATAATTTCTGAAGCAGGCTTCCTTGTTTATTAACCTTTCATTAGCTAGCAAAATGTTCGTAAGAGAAGTAAACAAGATGAGTAGCAGAATGAAAAAACAGAATTTTTTGAAAGATTTTGGCTTGCTCAGAGATCCGCATGGCAGGTTCCCTAGCAAGACTGCCCTGAAGGGCAAGACAGACCTTGGATAGCTGGGTGGCCTCTGAGGACTCTGCCTTCAATTTATTGGAACGATCCCTTCTCACACAGAAAGTCAAGCAGGCAGGAAGCCAGCAAGGACAAACAGCAAACTCCAGATCAAGCTTGAATAAAAGGAATTGCACAAAAGGTGGAAATAGGGACTGGCTCTATGGAAAGGATATAGAGACGTTGCCCAAACATGCAGGGATGGTGTTAGGAAAGTCAAAAAGCTTAACTAGGGTTGGAACTAGTAGCCACATGCTATTGATACCCAGCCAGTCTTTATCAAAACTTGGCTTATTACCTTCCTTCACATCTGCAGAAGTAGGTAGTCCACTGGATCTCTTGTTAGGGTGCCTTCAAAGGAAAGATTAAGAACATGAGCTCAAAATAAAAGCTATTATATAAGTTCCAGCTTCAGTTCAAGACTTAGCAGCAATGCACTCTAAGCAGTAAGGATGTCTTTCCCAGTCTAGAACCGAGATAACATGACAGACAGCAACTACTGATGCTAATTTTTAACCCCATCATTGACTCTTTTTAGCCACATAAATGAAGCAAGCGAGAAATCCTTTAGAATATTATTAGAGAAAGTTTCTTACACAGTTGCTACAGGTATAAAACCTGAAAGGCAGTAGTCTTTTAAAAATGTTAAAATGCTGGCATTAAATATTCTGATAGTTTGCCTCCAGGTAACTCCATGACTGAATGACAACTGGTTCCATTTCCTCTTGTTAGCCAAGCGTATGCATACATGCTTGCTTTGCCAACCTAAGTTTGTCCCTCTGCCCTCCAGTTTTCTTTACAGTATTAGCTAAGCTACATCAGGAAGAGCACAGAAGATAAATATGAGCACTTCTTTTTTTCTCTAAAGAACTTCAGGGACAAGATGTAACATATGGGATCTGCATGAACTGAGCATATCTCCCGTTGTGTATTTCTGGCATGCCAGGAACAGCATCACTGAAGAATGACTTCAGTTACACACTGAATTTGTTCTTAGTCATTACAACTAAAAGACAGTATTAAAGGAATTGAAAACTTAAATAGGGACTGTAAATTACTCAAGTTTGATCCATGTCTAAATATTGGTTGCCACAGGCTACTTCAGATTTTTATTTTCAGAAGAGAGACTTTCTTTAGTCAGTTCTCAGCTGAAGCATAGATATGGAAGGCTGCATAATTTGCAGAGCAAGAATTAGCCTGTTTATACGTACTGTTCTTCAGTGCACCAGTTAAGAGCCGAATCAGGATGTGTCTGTTCCCGAGCCAAAGCATTATTGAATGGAGGGTGTAACAAACTGTTGCGAAGTTCTCCAAGCTCTAGCTGAGTTTTGACTGCATCATTCTTATGTGTTGCTTCCCACAGGGAGGTTGATGTCATCCAGTGGCCAACAGGATTCACTGACTGCAGTGGAAGAGAAGTGGATGATAAAGTACTTGATTGAGGTTGGTCTGGCACCACATTTTGGGTTTTTTGCAAATCTGAACTTTGACAAGATGCCATCCAGTTCGGCTGTAGAGCTGCACTGGGTGTCACATGTGGATGCACCTTTAGAGATGAGAAATGTTCTTTTACACTCAAAAACCCATATACAAGTATAGCCATTGCTATTTTCCCTTTTAATTCTGCATAACTAGAACAGCTTTTCACACATAAGAGAACTTTCATATGCAACTAAAAACTAAATCGTGGAGAAGCAAAAACAAACTTTTCTGTTTATCAATTAAAATATATTTAATCAAGTATTAATGTTATGCGAGGTGTCTCTTCTAGTCAGGTATTGCAACCTGAATTCCAGATTTAGTGAACTCTGGTAACCGTCTAAAGCATGGTTAAGTTTCATGAGATAGAATCACAGAATCATAGAATCATTTAGGTTGGAAAAAACATCTAAGACCATCGAGTCCAACCGTAAACCTGACATTGATGAGTCAACCACTAAACCATGTCCCTAAGTGCCACAAGCACAAGTCTTTCAAATATCTCCAGGGATTGTGACTCAACCACTTCCCTGGGCAGCCTCTTCCATTAGTGGACAACTCCTTCTGTGAAGAAATTTTTCCCAATATCCAGTTGAAACATCCCCTAGCACAACTTGAGGCCATTTCCTCTTGTCTCATCACTTATCTCTTGGGAGAAAAGGCAAACAGCCACCTCGCTACAGCCTTCTTTCAGGTAGCTGTAGAGAGTGGATAAGGTTCCACCTCAGCTTCCTCTTCCCCAAGCTAAACAATCCCAGTTCACCCACCCGCTCCTCACAACCCCTATGCTCCAGACCCTTCCGCAGCTCTGTTGCTCTTCTCTGGACATGCTCCAGCGCCTCAATACCTTTCTTGTAGCGAGGGGCCCAAAACTGAACACAGGACTCAAGGTGCAGCCTCACCAATGCCAAGTACAGGGGGATGATCACTTCTCTGCTCCTGCTGGCCACACTATGTCTGGTACAAGCCAGGATGCTGTTTGGCCTTCATCACCTGGGCACACTGCTGGCTCGTATTCAGCTGGCTGTTGACTAATGCCTCCAGGTCCTTTTCTGCTGGGCAGCTTTCTAACCATTTGTCCTGAGCCTTTAGAGTTGCATGGGGTTGTGGTGGCCCAAGTGCAGGACGCAACACTGAGCCTTGTTGAACAGCTGGCCTCGGCCCACTGATCCAACCTGTCCAGATCTCTCTGTAAAGCCTTCCTTCCCTCAAGCAGATCAACATTGCCACCCAATTTGGTGCCATCTGCAAAGTCACTCGATCCCCCCATCTAAATAATTGATAAAGATATTAAATAGAATCAGCCTCAACACTGAGCCCTTGGAAGCATCACTTGTAACCAGCCACCAACTGGATAAGTTCATGAAGACCTAATTACCGCACATACTTACCATAGTCTTATTTGGTTCAGCTGATGTTGTAGATGCTGGTTCCAGTCTAGTTTCCTCCAAGTTTTTGGTGAGCTGGGTGAGCTGTTCCAGCTTCTGCTGCAGGGCTTGCAGTTCAAGGACAGCTGATTCTTTTTTCCTCATGCAGTCTCTCTCTTCTTCTTCTAAGGATTAAACAATGATATTAAGTGAGACAGTTAATCAGTACCCAAATGAGTGCCTCAATACAGACATTATGAGGCTGCTCAAATTTTAAAATTTATATATATATAGATATATATAGTCTGTGGAACTGCAGGATGCGACTCAGGTCTAGAGGCATAATTTTGGGAGATTTCCCACAGGATTCTGTCTAACCTCGCAGCCCTCATCCCTCAAGGGAGGGCTGCCCAACTTTATGTCAGCAATGGCTTGACAACCAGCAGCAGCCCAAATGCTTTTTAGCAGAGTTCACGTGCTAGCCTACCTTTCACCTTGTGTGTACTCGTGATGCCAGACACAAATACTTGTTTTAAGAATGCATTAGCATCTTCCACTGAATCTCTCCCTTTTCCACTGAGTGGAGTTTATCCATTCCTTCCTTTACCAAACGAGATAATTACTTCTTTCATCCAGCAACACCCCCTGGCAACTTTACCCCCCCTCCCCTTCCTATGAAAGGTCAGATACACAACTAACTCCCTCTGGAACAGTTGCTCTTTATTTGCACTGAGTTTTGGTTTTGCTTCTCTAGGACTTAATTTTTCTATTTGATAGCCCATCTACTTCCTCTCCAACATGTCATCATTCAGCAAACAAAGGTTTTACCTCTTAATACAAATTTTGCCTTGAGACCATCCCAGCTACAAGCATCACTGACTATCTAAGGGGCATCCCATGGCGGCGTTTTGTCAAGGTTAAGCGAAGACAGAGTGCTGCTTTCTTTGCTGCAGTGTGTCTCTAATTGACACAGACAAATTGTAGCATCGTATGTAACCATGTGACAGTTTAAAGCACACTCTGGGTGCTTTCTGATCACAGCCTACCAAGATACCCTCGATCTGGAATGACAAGTGGCAGAAAGCTGCAGCTGGAACTCACATCGGGGTAACTAATACAGCTAAGAGTTGCTTATACTTCCCTTCCATTTCTCAGAAGAAATACCACTCTAAGACAACCTAGGCTTCAAAACGCAAACCAAAGAGCTGAGCTTAAAAAGTAAATATTGATGTCGTTATTCAGCATATTACCGGATGCTTCCAAGCTCACCCCACCCTATTCCTGTACAGGGACGCTAACTTGGGCTTTGAGAGAGTTTTCAGGTTTCAATAGAGAAGTTGAAAACAAATGAATGCAGCCAGTTTTCCAATATAATAATGATTCTGAAACAGATAGAAACAGAAGAATACCCAATTCTTGCTGTCTTCTGAAGCGCTCATATTTCTTGAAGTATCTCTTGGCTCTTAGCTCCTCAAATGAAAGTTCAGAGCCTTCACATATGAGCAGGTTTTTATCATACATGGCAACCTGCTCACATTCAGCAACAGCAGATGACGACTTAGGAAGAACTTCAGATTTGGAGATGAACGTAACGTACTTTCTGTGGGGAAAAATAATGAAAAAAAATTCTATTCAAGTTTATTTGGTTTAATTTTCCCACAGTCTGTCTTAAAAAAAAAAAACAAATACTTACACTTCTTCTCTTCCACCAGAAGAAGAAACCTGAGCACCAGCAGAATTGGGACCCTAAAGCAGGGCAGAAAAAATAAAAAATAAATAAGAAAGAATTCCAGTATGCTATTTAACCATCCATTTTGACAAGATCAGCAACCAGAAAGCCCCCAGTATTAAATTCCATTTGAAGAGATGACAGTTCAGACCATGAGCATGCAAGAACAGATCAGAAAGAGCTATATGAGCCCTTAGAGCCTGAGGAAGTTTGTCCTGAAGAATTAACTGTGTAAGTTTGCTTCAATCTCCGAGAGCTTTTGGAAGACAAACAAGATCCCAGAGAACTGAGGCAGTTAGATGTAGTTCTGTAAACTGCAGTCCAGCAGGACACTAGAACTAATTGACTAGGTAGTGTCTATTCAAAACAATAGGAATGCAAGTTACAGGTCACCTGAGTTTGTTAAGAACAGACTGGATGACCTGACCAGATTTCTTTCTTTGACAAGCTATCCAGCCTCAGGACAAAGGAGCAAGCAGCTGACATAGTAAGTTTTAAGCTCTATTCCATCATCTAAGATATCTTTCAGCATTGGCAGGCAATACCAAACAGAAAGAGCCATGAGTACTTTAGAAAACAGTACCAAGTCGAGAAAGGTTACATCATTTTCCTACTCGCAGTCTTTCAGTCTTTAATTTCACCCCCATTCACCTTTCATCTGTCAGTAAATTTTAACCAGCTTTATCAAACCTCAGAAGAATGAGTGTTCTATTCTGGCATTTAGCTAAAAGGAGTTATAAGTAGTATGGCTTCTTTTGTTGTCATTTTATTGTGGGAACTACAAAGTTAACTGAAGATGTCTACAAAATATGAACAGAACCTCACCTGGAACTTGTTAAGAGACTGACCTGTCAAGATACAGAGGGGCTCGTGAACTGTGATAAAGTCATATCCTACTTGTTTCCAAGCCCAACAGGCTGAGTTCTACAAGAAGCCAGCATCCCACTAAGGACCAGCCCAGAAACTTCTCTTCCTCTGACATTGTATTTTATTTGGTTTTTAAAGAGTATTTAAAGAAATAATTTGAATTTCACAACAATTCAGTGTAGTTTCCAAGGAGTATGACTGGCACTGCATCTATTGATAATATTATTCCTCTAAAGGATGCTAACCAGCTGGATGGATTGCTCTTTAGCTATCATTCTGGAAATACATCAAGTGACTAAAAAGTGTGTCCCAGAGATATTTCCGTGAAAATATGACGCTTACAGCATAAAAACCATCAGAAACATTTGAGATGCATCAGATATGCTTACTACATTTTATCTTTTTTATTCAGCCAAGCTCATCGATCTAAATTTTATGCGAAGGCACCACATTTTTCCCCACAACTTGCAAGCTGCTACTAACACTCATTTACCTGATTTTTGCAAGCATACATTGGGTCATTAAGATTTGAAACACTTTTTCGAGGAGCCATTTGATTTGCAGCATGCGAAGTTTGAAGTGGTTTTATAACAGCAGAACCTAGGGCAGATAATACATTTTTGCATTAATGAGCAGAAATAATTTTCTTATTTATGAATTTCTATTAACTTTAAGCATTGGAAAACAAATATGTCTTTTTGAATACACTCCCCTTAAGAATCTTAAATATGGCCAGGAAAAGAGGGGAAAAAAAATTAGTTTCTACAGGAAACTTATTTTCTTCAGTGACAAAACTCACTGCTTGAGGTAAAAGATTCGTAAAATCATAGAATCCTTAAAGTTGTAAAACATCTCTAAGATCTCCCCGTCCAACCATCAGCCCAATACCATGACGCCTACTGAACCACGTCCTGAAGTATCTACACACTTTTTGAACACCTGCAGGGATGGAGACCCCACCACTTCCCTGGGCAGCCTGTGCCAATGTCCAACCAGATTCATCTAATGGAGCTACAGCTCATAGAAAGATATCTTTAGCCTCACCTTGCAAAGGAGGATTCTGAGGATCATAATTCTGCAGCCAGCTAAAATGCAAGAAATATCAGTTATTATCATTAAGCCACCAGTCCCTCAATCCTCCCCACCTCCCAGGAATCTTTTATTTCCTTGACCTGTCATCATGTCTTAAAATATAACACTAAAATACTTGTGTCAATAACAGGACACTTATTATTGTACACGGACATACCCTGTCAGCTTTGCATTCTCAAGAATTAAAAACCCCGTCATCAGCAGCAACATACAGAAATCGTGTTCTTGTATTATCATTGCCAGAGAGAATGCACATACATCATCATGACAAGCATATCTCTAGTCCTTCCAACAGCCTAATGCTAAACTCCAACAGGCACCCACTCTCAGCTAAATACTGTGTGATAAGGACGAGAAACTGGGTACACTCATTACTAGCAATATATCCCCAAGGTGGACTAAAAAATCCAGCTCAGATCAGGAACTGGACCTCACTGCAGTTTCAACTATGGACGAAAACCAAAATCAAGGAGGATCCAACCCAAGCAGCAGCTCAAGTATGCATTCATCTGGCTTCATCAAGGGAAGCACAGGCAGCTACAGGGTGAACTACAGCCAAATACACTCTGGAAAGCACAGGGATATCCTTAAGTGGAAAAGCTAGGTGCCTTTTGCATGGCAAACTTGCTTGAGCTTCCAAATAATGAAGCTCACACACAAAATTCCCAAGTTAGGCTGCCCAAAGCAGGACAGACCAGGCTACACATCTTTATAGTTTTGATCTACTGAAAAGAAACTAGAAAGGAAACTAATTAAGGGATTTTCTTTCGAGGTGCTACTTCACTGAAGACATCTTGGCATAGTTTTACTCAAAACATCCAACAAATATTGAACAGCAAAGCAGCATTGTTAAGCTTGTATCTACCTTTCACGAAAACAATAATTGTTCTACCTCTGCTACCGCACAGGGCACATATACAGCTATCTGAATAGCTCAACAAGTGAAAGCCATGTCAGAATTACCAATACAGTTGTTGCAAGTTCTCTCCGGGCTGTGCTTGGTTGTGAAGTCCTTTTTGAAGGACAGTTTCCGCACACTGCACATTGCCTTCATTTACAAGCTGCTGAGCCCAAGCAACATAGAAGTTTGATGCCTTTGCACCAACACCCTGTCCATACAGGTAGTCAAAATATTGGCATGGAGAACTGATGAACTCTGCCTGCAAAAGATAGAGATGCATAAACCATAAGCACTTTCAAAAACATCCAAGGATGTTACAGGCAAAAAAAACCCAATAATGTTTTCTTAGTTACCTTTGTAAGAACGCGTTTTTTCTTAAGGTAAAACCAATTGGTAGAGAAGATACCTCTCACAAGCCAAACAGCTTAATAACACAGCTTTTAAAACATACGCTATCCTACAGCAGGACTGAAAAGTTCTCCGAGGGCCTGGAGAGAGCAACATATCTGAATTCCATGCCACATCCCTGTGGTACCCTTTTCCTCCCACAACTATTTGCAGTCACAGAACTAGAGAACAGTGGGACAACTTTAATTTTTTAGGATATTTGAATTCCCAGAAAAGCATATACCTACCAGCTTAATGCAGTAGTTAACAAATCGTGGATCTTGGTGGTACCTCTTGTCGCTTAAGAACACCTTCACAAGCTGCTCCAGGAGGCTGGGTAAGCGGCTTTGTTTTTCTGGTAGGGGAAGACATCCCTCTACCCACTGCACGTACCTGAAATACAAGCAAGTTACAATCCCATTGCACGACACAAGCAATGCTGACACTCAGCCACGGCCACACTCACCTGTCCCATGGCTCCAGCGGGTCAGTCCCCCGGTAATTCTGAATCTGAGCCTCATAGCTCCTGCAAAGCAAGGGCAGGGCAGGCTCAGCAACACTCCCTCTCCATGTGGGTATAAACGGGAGAGGGACAGATTTAAGCTTGATATAAGGGAGAATCTCTTCATCATGAGAATAGTTTAGATACTGGAACAGATTGCCAAGGGAAATTATGGATGCCCCATCTCTGGCGGTGTGTTCAAGGGCAGGCTGGATAGGGCCTTGGGCAGCCTTATCTAGTGGGAGGTGTCCCTGCCCATGGCAGGGGAGGTGGAATTGGATGGGCCTTAAGATCTCTTCCAACCCAAACTATTCTATGATTCTATGATTCACATAAGGCAGTGACACTGCCACGGCTTGGGCAAGCAAACCACTTTTGGGACAAAGACTAATAGGCCTGTCCCCTACCCCATACTCTAGGGCCCAAAGTTGAGGCCTGGGGAACCCCCTGCACCCCAGGGCCTAGCGCTGAGGCCTCCACCACCCCCATATACCCAGGCCCAAAACAGAGGTCTGACACCCCCCTACCCCGAGGCTGAGGCCTGCAAACACCCCACCTCCTCAAGCCTAAGGCTGAGGCCTGTGCCCCCCCGTATACCCAGGCCCAAGACTGAGGCCTGCACCCCTCCGTATCCCCAAGGCCCAAAGACTGAGGCCTGCGCCCCACCCCGTATCCCCAAGGCTGAGACCTGCGCCCCCTCACTGCCCCCCGCTCACCGCGCGGCCGCCTCCATCCCAGCCCGCCCCAACCGCTGCCTCCGATTCAAACCCGCGCCGCCTCCGCCATTGGCCGCCCCGCTCAGCCAATCCCGCGCGCTTCCCTGGAAGGCCACGCCCCCTCCGCAGGCCCATTGGGTCGCCATGGGCGGAGACCACGCCCCCTCGGCCGGGAGCTGGACCCCGGTGGCATCGCGGGGTCCCTTGCCAGGCAGAGCGAGGAAACTAGATCTACCAACGCGTTCCGCTTAAGCGGAGCCAAAGGGTGCGGGAGGCAGTGCCAGAGAGCATTATTCACTGAGCAAGCCTCGTTCTCCGCTTTGCTCGGGCTCTGTGCACACAAATAAACATGGAAATCATAGAATCACGAGGTTGGAAAAGACCTCTTGGATCATCAAACCCAACCATTCCTATCTGCCACTAAACCATGCCCCTGAGCACCTTGTCTACCCATCTTTTAAAAACCTTAAGGGATGGCGACTCAACCACCTCCCTGGGCAGCCTCTGCCAGTGCCCAATGACCCTTTCTGTGAAAAATTTTTTCCTGATATCCAGTCTGAACCTCTGCTGGTGCAGCTTGAGGCCATTCCCCCTTGTCTTGACCCCTGTCACTCAGGAAGAGAGCACCCTCCTCTCTACAACCTCCTTTTAAGTAGTTGCTGAGAGCAATGAGGTCTCCCCTCAGCCTCCTCAAGGCTAATTGGGATAAGCGCATGGGTCCCGGTGCCTGGCAGCACCGGTAAGGATACAACAGAGCACACCCAGCCCCCTCCCATCATTAACTCTGATAATCAAGTCATTTTTTCAGACTGCTGAATTCAATGCACTAAAGATGTTTAATTCAGCATACACTGGTCCATACATGCATATAAAAGTGCTGTAATACAAAATTCCAGTTACAAGAAGTATTTCATAACATACTGAATATGGCACCATTACTCGACTGGCACAGTCAGATACACTGATTGTCCCTCCGCTTTCCCATGAGGTTATTTCCAGTTTAAACCTTTATATAAGAGTTTACATGAGATAAAGCTCCTTTACATGACGAAGCTGTCATCGGCATCAGCTGCCCCTTCCTCTCTGCAACCTGGTCCTGATGTGCATGAGCAGTGGCCAAAAGCAGCCAGTTCCCCACATGCTCAAGACCCAGGCAGCTGGGAATCAGCTCCACCTCCTCAACTGCTGGTGGATTGCCCTCGTTACATAGCACACTCCAAAGTCAGATTACTGGGTACCATCAAGGGTAGGGGACAAGTTTAAGATCTCTTCAGCTGAAGGGCCTTCATCCTCAAGTGGTATCTCTGCCTCAAACATGCGCTGGAGCAGAGCATCAACTGTCCTGTACCCTGCAAGTGGCCAAAGAAAGAGTAACTGTAAGCATCCTTTCCTGCTTGTCAGCATAAGTTAAGTAGTGGCTACCTTAAATCAGCTCTTACTCAAAGGCTGCTCCCCCTGTTTTACACCAAACGGGTAAGAAAACAAATGCCTCAAATGACATTCCCTGGTGTTTTACCCCATATACTTTTAAGCACGGTGAGCGTCTGTAAAGAATAAGACCATTATTTTACTATTTTAAGCACTTCTATTTCCATGTCCTTCGGTGGACTTGCCATCCCAAGCAGCTACTGTGCTGAGAAGCACAAGACTGGAAACTGCTAAGGTACAGCAAGAAAGCCAGGAGAAAAAGTAAGCTAGCGGAAAAGAGCATATAGTCACCCCGTAATCCAAGCCAGGAGGAATGCAGAGTGCATACAGGAGGGAGAAAAGCAGAGAACGGGTTTCGTGGCAACAGCAGAACCTCAGCCACCAAAGCAGTGTCTTCACAGACTGGCTACTGCAGGCAAGCGTGTGCAGGGGGGTCTAGGTAGGAAAGAGGAAAAGGAGTCACTACAAAACTAGAAAACCAGCAAACAGCGTCCAGAGTTCTCAAAAAATCTCCAGCTGGGTTTTCGCTGCTTTTATAGCACAAAGGAAGCAGAAGCACTTAGCCGCTTCCCCAGAGACACAGCTACAATCTGGGACAGTTCAGAGTCATGACTCCTCAAACAAAACAATGCCCACACTAAGGCTGCACTTACGTTTGGAGGCAATTTTAAACAGCAGCCCTTTAGACTGCTGCTTTGTTCCACCTTCCCCCTCAAAGTCATGCTCATCTCTTTCCATGTTATCAAGGAGCTGTTCATCCTGGAGCTCATCCCTACACAAGAAGGACCAGAAGTTACTCCACGGGCAGCACATCCTACTGCAGGGGCCTACACGTACCCTGCAACAATGGATTCTCTGGGGCAGGGCAAGCAGCAGTCATGGTGTTAGTCTCCAGCATTTCCCCTGTCCTCTGGAGAGCATCCCTGGGGACTGGAAGAGCTCAGGAAGGCAGCCACAAAGCCAACACAAGAAGCCTTCTGCTATAACATCTAGACCATAGCTACATGGTCACGACAGATTAGCAAGAACTCTGTGACAAGGAAGAGGAGGCCCAATTCACTCCTCGGGACAGAGGGAGGCATTCTGCTGCAGTCTCACCAGTCCCCAGCCAGATATGCCAAGCCAGCCACATCCAGCACAACCCTTTTGGGATCTTACTCTTGAACTCCCATTCCCAGCTCCTGGATTTTCTGTTCAATGGCAGTTTCTACTTCACTCTTCTCTAGGGAATACTCCACAAAGAAAGCTTCCAGAATGAATGACACAAAGATGCTGAAAGAAATGAGGAGCAAAATTACAGAGCAACATTTTCTTACTGGTATCCCCCCTCCTTTTGGGCATCAACTACAGTCACTGTATTCCCAGGCTTATCTTTCAGCACTCCATCCCTTCCTCTGCTGGAGATGGGGAGCTCCAAGACCAAGCAGCACTCAGTGGAGTTAAGAACAGATGCAGCATATTCCTCCTACACATGTTCTGCCTGTTTAAGAGTCACACGTGTGACACTGTGACCATCGGGACAACTCTGGCAGGAAGCAGAGCCTCTCTTTCCCCCAAAATGGATGAGAGCAATGCAAAACTTACTTGACAATAATTATCACCATAACAATGTGGAAGGCAATGAAATACAGCTTCGCAGGCTGAACTGTCACATTGGCAAATCCATTGGCAAAAAGTATAATGCGGGTCAAGGGCAAGAGTTATAAAGGAGGGGAACATCTTGCTGTAAAGTAGTGCTGAGGGAAAAACCAGACAATACTGTCCAGCAGTGACCTGAACAAAGCCCTCTACAGGGAAGCATTTCGCTGTTGTCTGGCACTATGCACATGGGTGCATGCAAAACAAGGGGAAAAGCAGTGTCAGGTAAGAGCATGGATCACCACACTCTTGTTTGGACCTTCCACCAAAGGATATCATGCCACTGATTGACTACAGTGAGCTCCATCAGGACAATGAAGGATGATGCAAAGTTGTTGAAGTTGTTCTTGCAGTATTTCCCACGGGCAAACAGAGAATCCTTCAGAGCTGGGTTTCCACACTCCATGGCATGAGGAGCATTCACGTCTGCTGGGAAGAACTGGATTTTGCCTTGGAATAACTCCATGCCAATGATAGCAAATACACAGTACACAACCTGGGAAGAGAAATACCATTGCATGCTTCTCCAGTGAGCAGCAAGTTTAAAGTTTCAGCAGGTTTTCCAGTTTTTACAGACAGAGCAAACTCCTGAGGAGTGGGTTGGAACTCTTAAAGCCTGTGCTGCTCAAGGGTAATTACCAGGTGGGAATAATAAGCCAAGAACTACAGCTCAAAGATCAAAATTAAATATTCTCATATCATGAGAGCTTATTTTTAGGAAATTTGAGAAATGGGTTTCTCATTCAGTTTCTTGCCCAAATCACAGTTTGATTCCCTACAGTGTAAAATCCAGACTACACAGAAAATCCTCACTGCCCCACAGAGCAAAGGAGAATGTCCTGACCTCGCAACCAGCAGGAACCCCGCCCTTTGGCACACATTTACATGTGCCATGACCAAGAATCAGAATGGACACTTACAGTTCCAAAGGCCATCCATCCAGAGATTTGCATTTGTCCTCTTGAAAACAGCATAAGCATGAGACTTAAGACATAGTCCTGTAAAACTGGAGTGCTTTGAGCTAAGATATCAGGATTTCTTACCAGAGTCAGCCCACCGAATGTCAACATTGTTGGGACGATGTTGATCAGCGTATTCATGATGACCCGGAACCTACAGCAAATGATTCATGACAATACTTGCTGTGGGGAGGCTCCTTTAAAGCCCACGCTCGCTCATTGTCACACCCCATCCAGCACATGCCCCCCACACATGCCCCTATTTATGAGTAAATCCCCAGAGAGGCTGCGGCAACTGGGCTCATCTCAGTCACACTGGGACAAGGCCATGGGATGCTTTGTTCAGTGGCCACGCTCAGTCCAAAGCAGCCATGCAGAGCAGCTAGGGGCACTCCATCAGCCAGCCTCTGACACAGCCCCCACAAAAACTGCTTTCCTATCCCATTCTCTTCATTACCTTTTAAAGCTGTCAACTATTCTTATTAGCCTGAGGACTCTTAGGATGAATACAATGTCCAGGATCTGTTGGCTGTTGTACTTTGTAGCTGAGAAAGGGAAAAAGGTTTTGTTATGGAAAATAAGCAGAAAAGCATAGAGATAAAGCACATTCTTACACTTGTTACAAGTATGGCCTTGTTAGAAAAAAAAAATTAAAAAAAAGACTGAGTTAGTTCTCAGAAACTCTATAGGAAATTCACTGTCCTTTCTAAAAGCCTCCCAAGTCCAAGGTGATGCCAAAAGATGACTCAAGACCACCGAGTTTCCCAGTTGCATGCAGACTGCTTAAGCTGCACTTACTTGACTTCAGAGTGGTATTGAGTATCGTTGCAGTCAAGGCAGCAAAGATGATGAGGGTATCAAACCTAGCAGAAGGGAAGGCAGTGCTGTTAGATTTGTGGCAACAGAGAACAGGTGCTTAAGTTGCCACATAACACATGAAAGTAGTAACCCTTTTCCCTCGCATCTGTGCCAGGTACTCCTGCACCATCTCAAACTACTTGCAGAGTGGAAAGATGGGAAAGTTTTTTTTAGCAAAATGCTTTCCTCTGCCCAGCCACTATCTTTACATCCTGCAGAGTCACCTTTGACTGAGCTAGCAGCACAGGGCAGAGAACAGTAGTCTGCCAGAGCCAGGTTAGGCTAGTAAAGAGCAATGTGTCCTCCAAAACATATAATCATTTTAATTACACCTGAGTTCAACATCTCTCCAAGAGACTTTCAGTTCTCGAGAAGCCTAACAAAGATCCCATCACACTTCATACGATATTTAATACAAGCATTCAGCCCACTCACCAGTTCCAGAACTGATTTTTGCCAAAGAATGCCCTTGGTTCATAAGTGTACACTTTCAGGAGAATCTCAATTATATACAAAGCAAGGAAGACCCACTCTGCATAAGAAATATAGGGTGATTCTTCATCCAGAGCAATGAAGATAGCATTTATTAGAATGATCACATCGTAAGTCCAAACAAAACCCCTGCAAGAAGAAAAAAGATAAATCACTTTGCCACTCCCAAGAAGATAAAGGTTAGAGTTATTTCAGGAGTTTTGCCTCCTCTCTCAAACACTGCCATTTGGGTAAACTACCTTCACCTACCAGTTCTCCCCAAATTCAAGAGTTTAGGAAAGTTACTACAGAGTAAGTACAAACCTTCAAGGTACACCACTCCCAATGCTCTCAGTGCTAAACTAACTCTTAAGAGACTGACTGCAGCTGTTTCTAAGAAATCAAGCAGTAGCTCCCAAGCAGAAAGACTGGATGAGTAAAATAGAACACTACACCAAACTGGGAGCGGTGGCTGGTACACGAGACAGGTGTGCTGCATCAGAGGGACCTGTACAAAGAGGAATCCCACCATGCTCAAAGAGAAACGCAAAGGCCTGCCACTGGGAAGGAAATAACCTCAGGCACCAGTGCAGGCTGGGAGTCAACAAACTGGAGGTCAGCACTGCAGAGGAACTGAGGGGGTCTTGATTGTCAAGTTGAATATAAGCCAGCAATACACCCTGGTATACTGGTGAGGTTGCATTTGGAGTGCTGTGTCCAAAACTGGGCTCCCCAATATGAGACATGATCTTACTGGAGCAAGTGCAGAGGGTCACAAACACAATTAAAGGATAGGACAATCCGACACACTGCACATCGAGAGAGCTGGGATTGTTCAGCCCGAAGGGTAGAAGCACCAGGGGGATCTCAATATGTACCTATAAATGGGAAATTACAGAGAAGACGTAGCCAGACTCTCCTCAGTGATATCCAGTGAAAGCACAGGAGATAAGGGGCACAAGTTGAAATACTGAATTTTGATTTAAACAAAAATTTTTGTTTGTTTTTAAAACTGATGATGGTCAAACACTGGAACATGTCACAGAGCTCTGCCAGGGGAGGTTCAGGTTGGATATCAGAAAAAAATTCTTCACAGAAAGAGTCATTGGGCACTGGAACAGGCTGCCCAGGGAGGTGGTTGAGTCGCCTTCCCTGGAGGTGTTTAAGGAACGGGTGGATGAAGTGCTGAGGGGCATGGTTTAGGGAGTGTTAGGAATGGTTGGACTTGATGATCCAGTGGGTCCTTTCCAACCTGGTGATTCTGTGATATGTTATGGAGCCTCCAGCCCTGGAGATACTGAAATTCTAAGTAGACATAGCCCCAGGTACCCTATTCTGACTGATCTTGCTTTGAGCAGGGCTAGTACACTAGACCATCTCTAGATGTTCCTTCCAACCTCAGTAGTTTTGCAATTCTGGAAGACTCGGATGTGAAACAGAGCACTAGTAGCTCATAGTACCAACTTGCTAAGAGCTGATGAAGCAGCACAATGCAGCTTTACAGCAGAGACCACTGATGTACGATCACCTTTAAGAGGAGCATTTACTCTGGTCCTTCAAGGCAGGCCATAAAGCACTTCTTGCTTTCAGGAATACACATTTACACTCAGCACCTATAGAAGGTCTGAACAAATGGGACTTGAAGTAGTACATACTAACCATTAGCCAAGGCTAGTTTCTCTGCACCTCTGCGGGTAGGCTAAGAGCAGAGTTGGTCCGCAGAATATTTAGAACCAAACTCCGCAGTGCTTGCCTAAATGCAGTTTGCACTTCACAGTAGGACACCCAGATGACCATTTGCTCACAGTACCACCACTTCGAACGATAAGAGCCATTCGCTTCCCCAGTAAAAGCTTACCTATGCCTAACCATGCTGCGCAGGAACTGACTCGCTGCTGACTTGTACACACGAGGCATCCATTGCCCCAGTGGATGGCTGCGTATTTTCAGGGTAATCACCTGGATGTTGAGGAGATCTGCCAGTTGTACAAACGACTTCTTGTCTGCAGTAGGGGAGAGCACTCCACATCAGCATGCTATCATTAAAAGTAGATGACACCTGGCAAATACAAACCTATACACACACAAGTTGCGGCAATCTGGACTCAATACCTGTTCACTGCAGCAGGCAAAGCACATGCCCTAAGTGGTACTCAACACAGAACAGGCTGAACTCTGTACTTAAGCAGCTCCTCTGCCCCATTCCTGGGGGACTGGCTCAAGCCACAGGCCAACAACCAGCACAAACCTTTAATGATCAGGATGGGCAAGATCTAGCATGAAGAGACTGACTCATCCCTCCTGATATCCTGTCTCCAGCAGGAGCAGAGCAAGAGGCTCCAGAGGACCGTGTGGGAAGCCACATTGCTCAGAGGAACCTGATAACAAGGGAGGCTTTCCTCATCCTGTGCTGTGAACAGGAGGTCTCATTCTCCATGTCAAGATTGTCCTGATGTCAAATGGCCATGAAGAGTCACCCACAGCATACATGACATGGGCTACAGCATAGGCAGACAGAAAAACCTTTCAGGACTTCAGCAATCTGGAAGGAAGCAGGAAGAGGGGCCTGGAGTCCCTCTGGGTCCACTACAAACCACAAGTCCCAGTGCCAAAACCCTTGAAGCCTCAGGCACCTGATCCTGGGGGGGGCTCCTCCCCAATCCCTTAACCACAGCAAGGCCCCGCTGCTCACCTATGAAACCCTTCTGCTCATCATCAGATATGTGTAGCAGCAGTTCTCGGTGGGAGTTGCTGATATCAGGAGCCACCAACTTGACAAGCTGCTTCCACTGTGCTTCTCGAACCACAAACTGTGCTCCCTCCTCTTCCTTCAGGAGGTTGAAGGCCTCTATCATCTTGTGGCGCTTCATGTAAGCAAGCTTACGGATCTCATTCTAGAGAGAGTATCAGGATTCAGGCAGCTTCAGTTACCCTTGCCCCTCCTTTGTTTTTTTCATGGCACAGAGATGCAAGAACAGACTTGGAAGAACACATTTGGAGAGATTAGTCCAGCACAGTCAATGGGGTCACAAGAAATGCAATTTAACAGGCAACCACAGGTCTTCTGCACAGCACTCTGAAAGGTTCACTAGACTGTTTGCTGCTGGGAGATGCATTGAAAAACCGGAAGAAGAGACAAAGGATAGCGTCTAACAGGAAGGAGATGGGGGGGTATCTTTTAAAGATCACAGGATCTGCATGCCCACAGGCCAGAGAAGCAAAGTGGATGTGTCAACACATGCTTCCCATCCATAAGTGAATAATGCTGAGATCAGGGGTGGAGATCCTCTTCTGCACACGATTACAAGCAGGCTAAAAAAACCCTACACCCTCAGGAGACCAACACCTTTGGGAAGACAACAGACTGCTTACTGAGAAAGAACCAACCACCTCGTGGGAGCACACAACAGTTTCTGGCTTCCACACTTCGATTACAAGTACCGAACTGCATCTACTCGGTCTGAGTGGACAAAGCAGGAGTTCCAATTTACTTAGACAACCTTTTAAGTCTCCTTTACTTTTAGAGCACATGCAGTGACAGCAGAAGCATGCTGTGTATTTACAGCCAACTAAAAACAGCCTCCTGCACAGAGACAGGGCTTTTGAGCCAGGACAAAGACTGGCAGTAACAACGTAGAGCCACGTGTCTCCTATCTATTGCAACTTCTTGGGTCCACAGCAGTATAGAGTATTTAATTGTTAACTGCTAAAAGCAAAATTCACAATAATCCCCATGATATGAGAGGTGGGCCTGTGCTTGTTCCTTGCAGAGCATCATCAGAGGCAGGAAGCTGTAGCCCCTTCTCCACGTTTTCCAGAAGCGGAAGCTTTCCAAGGGAAGGACTTCCTTACAAGGTTATACAGAACAAAATGCAGTTACTGATCACCATTCACCCCTCTAAATATTACCTTCAGGTGTTTTTTGTAGTTGTTGTACACAACAGCCAGGAAGAGTGACATGAAGATGTAAGTGTTGACAATGACAAAGGCAATGAAGAAGAGGGCATACCATGAGCTGAAGTCAAATGCTGGCATCCTAGAGAAGGGGAGAGAGATTGCCACTTGCTGAACAGATTAGAGAAAAACAAGAGAAACCACAAGAAAAGTCTTCCAGGTGGAGTCCAAAGTACTGCTTTGGACAGCCAGATCAAACTCGCCAGACCCAAACTATGCGAAAAAAAAAACCTGTGCATTAGTTCAGTTACAGAATAGTTTTCTTCCACAAGGTTTTCATCGTAGTTTATCAGTCCCCGACTGAAGGAATGCACGAGAGAAAGCACAGATATTAAGCTTCAGCCAGCGTGGCTCGGTTTAAGTGCAGAGACTTAAGTTGAGGTCTCAGTCATAAACTGAGAGATATTGGCTTCACAAACCCTCCACACACTCAGACCTCTCATTCCACTTACTCTAGAAGGACAAATTGCATTTCTCAGTCTAAATGCCCAGGGGCCCTGTAACATCTCAGTTCTGCTCTGTACACCTCCAGCACAGAGACAAGTGCGCCATTCCTGCCTGATGGCAGCTTCACAGTACAAACCAAAATGGGAATACAGTTAGAACAAATGAGGGTGGAAAGACTAATCCTCACAAGTTTAACACAGCTGTGCAAATTAAAGTCTGCATAAAAAGTCCCGCAAATATGACAAGAGAAAACATCAGATGATCACCGTTCCTTTTCAGTAAAGGGTTTTAATCAGAGTGTGTGTGTTTCTCCCTCACGTCTAAGTCCTCACCAGCTACTAGGTCATTTGGAAAGCTGTATTTTTAACCATCTTTTGGAAAAGCCTTTCTAACCTCAGATTCTGTTTCAGAGCCATTTAAAAAACAGATGGCTGACAATTTATGAAGTCCCTGCAGGCTGGAAAAGTAAAAGCCCTGTTGCCACTCTGAAATACTTTGTTGTGCAAAATACAGTATTGTTCTAATCAGAGATTCTGCCACTAGGAGCAGGACATCAGCATTCACAACAGAAAACTGCAAGCTCAGCATACATACATGACATCTGGGCTGTTTGCTGTCGTCACCAGCACGTAGAGGTCAAACACAATCTCTAGATAGTTTCTGAAATATGGCAAGCCTTCAGCTGTCTGGAGATTCCTAAGAGGAAACAGACAATCTAGAGTTAAGCACAGAGATCACATATCCCACTACAGGAACTGCACCTCTCAGCAGTGCTTGTATTCACTATTAATTGTTTGGAGTTGCCAGATTCCATCCTGCCTGAAAGCATCACACTCATTTTTCCCCACCCAACTCTGAGAAAAAGAAGTATTCACACCTCTCACCAAACAGCTTCAAGGCCATGAGGGAGAACATGAGAAGGCTAAACATGAAGAGCAAGAAGACATAGGTGATCTCTGGCAGCGTGTTGCGGATGCTGCGGAAGGCTCTCCGAATCTGCCAGAAAGAAGGCAAACATTTAGAGGCAAGGTGGTATCTGTTTCTCCCCTCACTATCCCATCCAGATCAAACACCTACAGAGGAACAGGCAAGCAAAGTGGGGCACAGGTACTCTCCTGTCACCTGGCAGGAGAGATTCTGACCCAGATATGCTAGCTCTGTTCTGCTAAGTCCTGTGCAAGAGTACCAGGCCTTTCGCCCTCGTTCCCCAGTGCAGATGTTAGGACAGACTTTATCTACATATCATCACAAAGTCAGCTGGCCAGGGGACAGAGGGCCCTGTGGCACCACTGAGATACTCTTGCTCCCAAGGACTGCTCAGGGACAGAAGCCCATCACATCAGGCCACATAACACATGCTCTGAGCCTGAAAGTTCAATTGCTCCCTCCCCCCCAGGCCTCAACATCACAGTGGTTTATTCATTCATAAGTCCAGACCAGACAGTCTTGGGCAGCAGGACAAAGATCTCCCTGTGACAAGAAGAACCAGAGTCCAAATCACCCATCTGGACTACAGGTTCAGTTTCTGAGAACAGTGTGACACTTGTGCTTGTTTGCTTAGAAGAATTCCAGAAATAAGTAACCTGGCCCCTTACCCAGGGAGAAAACGTTCTCAAGCACAGTTCTGCTTGTGTTCACACCTCCTAAGCACAGCATCTAACTCTGGTTGCAAAGGGAGGCTGTTCCTCCAAACAGGCTGAAAGAAACAGCCCATGGGCTGACCTTACAAGAAATGTTCTCTCTTCTCCAGGAAGTCTTACACTTTGTTAAGTATGCTCTTCCGTAAGTCATCACAGCGTCTTCTTGTCGAGAAACACTGGTTCCAGCCCCAAGCCCACTCAGGGCTCTGGAAAGCAATAACCCAGCCCTACAGGTACAGGGAGAAGCCTTCTGGGACTTTGCACAGAAACCCAAGCAGCACCAGTACTATCGCACCCTTTTCTCCATCTCAATTCAGGCCGCCTCCAAGAGACACCTTCACTCAGAGGAACACAAATTCCACCATTTCTGTCCCAAATCCTTTCTACTAAATCCCCTGGATCTCAGAAAGAACATCACTGTCCAGAAATGGAACCCTTCACCTGGACTACATCCCACCAGATCTCTTCCTTACCTGGCGACTCTCTGCAAAGTTGATCAGGAAGATGGGCCTCACAATTCTTGACCATCGAATGCTCCTCACATTGTACATCCTGAGGACCCCATATATGGCCAAGTCTGTTAGTGATAACTGCAGCAGAAAGAAGGAAAATTCTCAGAAGCAACACTGGAAATGTCTCTAGATGGTGAAGATAACACAGCTAGCTGATACAAAGAACGCACACACAACAGTTCTGTGAGAATAAGCCCATCTGTTGGCTGATCTGGCCATGGCTTTTGTAGAGTCCTTGTACATCAGATCTATGTTACCAGAAAAGAAACAGGAAAAAAAGTCACCTCCACAATAGCCACATCAACCTTGGATGCTCTTCTAGGTCTAACTCACCAGGATTGCAACCATGATGCAGATGTTCTTAGTATCCTTCCAGAACACATCGCGAAGGGTGACTTTTGCATAATGTGTCAGTCGGCCAAAGAACACCAAAAGGCACAACACCTCGACCAGAGAAGTGACCTGCAGAAAGAGAAGGGGTCCAAGTCAGGCCAACTAAGAGCAGCGCTAGCCCTCTTCTTCACAGATGAGGGGGCTTTGAGCAACCTGATCCAGTGTAAAGTGTCCTTGTCCATGGCAGGGAAATTGGAACTGGCTGATCTTGAAGGTCCCTTCCAACCTAAACCATTCTACGATTCAGGCTGGAGAAAAATCAGGCAGAGCCAGTAAAATTTTTCCAGTGAGTTTGGTGTCTGCTCTTTTACAGGTTCACGTATCTGGCACTGAGCAATAGTTTAAGGCTTCGTTTTGTGAAATTCCCTGCCACAATCAGGTTAAAGCCAGTAAATTTGTATTTGCTTAGGATTCGAGGTGCACATCTCTCACAAGCACACCCAGAGCAGAACAAATAAAGGCTGTAGAAAAATCAGTCCTAAGGGCAACACTCAACCTTGCTTTCAGAGATGATGACTGCATTTGTGTCATATAGAAGGCTGGAATTGCTCTCAGAAATGCTGAAAAGCAACATGACTTGGTTCACAGTCACATCAGCCATTGCTGATGCCCACGACGGCTCCCAGAGCCCCTGTTTAGCTCCTACGCCCATTTTTTTTGTCCTCGTTTCACTAGATCAAAGACAACAGAAAAAAGATCAGTAGTAATTATCTCTTGACATCTTGTCAACTTGTTTCAAGTGAGAAATCCTCACTTGCTCCACTGAGCACCACAACAGTAGTAGCATTACTGTTTCAACACTGCCTGGAAACTTACCAGGAAGGGGAGTGGATACACAGCAGGTTCTTCAAACACCGCAAGCGACAGGTTAAGAAAGATGAAGAAGTAGGTAGCTGTTCGCATAATCCAGTGATTATAGAGATAATAAAGCCTGCAGAAAGAAGGCAGTGGCACCATAAATAAAGGCTTCAGTGCACATACCCATGGGCTCACCAAATCCATCATGAAAGAACAGCATGTGCTGTCCCAAACCACCAGGGAGGAAGAAGGGTAACAGCACAATTCTTGCCAGCCAGGGATTTGACATTTTGTTTCCTGGCCGTTCTTATAACCTTAGCTGATGGACACTGTACTCCCTTTAAGGGAGTAAAAAGCCCAGAAGGGTGGAACACAGACATTCTTCAGTTTAGTTTAAAACTGCAACATATAGATTTTCTAAAGCTTCTTCCTTTTGTAATTACCCTGTTCCTTAATTTGAGTGCAAATTTCTGCTAATCTCAGTTATCCACGCAACACACAAACTGAGTCTGATTAGGTATCTGACATCCTTTATTTGCAGGTTAAAAAGTAAAGAGGTAAGAAAAGCCACCACAGAGAAGTACAGAGTTGCACAGTAAACTGTTTTCTATATAGAGCTTAAGCAGTATTCTGTCCTCTATGGCAGAAAAATCTCTGGTGAATGCTAGTAATAACCATGAACACATCCAACTCTGAGTCTCCCACGGGAGGTTTCACACAATGGCACGCAACAGTGGCTCCTCCAGGGAGATGTGGAGCAGATCTGCAGACCGGTTTCTCTGCCAATGAAAAAGCTGCCAACGCTGCCAAAGAGTCATCTCATCTGCCCAATAAACACCTGCAAAAGGGCTACAGGGCAGATGATTATAAAGATGACACGATATTATGCCCTTAACAACAAGGCATAACCCCTGCCTTGCTCATTTCTATTACGCTGTTTATGCTAAGCATACTTGGGCGGGACAAAGCTATAGGCACACAGCCTATTTCTTCAAAGCAGACAGACATCAGAGCTACACAACAAGCACAAAGACTTTGTAAGGGACATAATTAATCATACCTGTGTATCCAAGATGACCAAGAAACTTCATTCGCTAAGGCATGAGAAATAAGGAAGAGGGAAGGAAAGGTTTTGTGGAGAGCACTATAGGAGCCATTAATGCCCACAGTCTGTTGTATTGCCTCTCCCTTCTACAGGAGCCACTTTCTCTCAGGTTTTACATATGGAAATAGTTAACCTAAAGCAATCCAAGCCTGACAGAAAAGTCAACTCTCTGACCAAAGCTGCTCAGCCTCTTACCAGCAGCTAAAAGGGAAAAGTCACCGTTGCAGGCAAAATGGTCCTGACTCAGGCAATTTCACTTCTCACCAATTTACACAGGCTTTTAATTACTCCCACCCCTCGCAGCTACCACCTTTTGAGACACAGTTGAGCAGAGTTGCCACACACTGCTTTGATTAGCTGAAGTTTTGGTGTGTGGTGGGTTAGCATCACCCACTGCCAAGGCAACTGGTAACAGCCATGGCCACCTGGCACAGGGCTGTTCTCCCACACAGGCCAGCTGTGTGGCCCCCTGCTGCCGCTTACACCCAACACGGCCACACTCCAGCACTACCTTCCTCACAGGCAAGAGGTGACCAAGCTTTCCATGCTCTTCATCCCCACAGAGTGCTACAGCTTCCATCTTTATTTAATTTTTTTTTCCTGCAGCAAAAAACAAGTTTTTATTTCCTTTCCCACCCTCAACATGTAGACATACAGAGCCCCATTCAACACAGACATTTCAGCTTAAATCCAGTTCTTTGCAGCCCACCCACCCAAGCACCCAGCCAGCAAACCCAAGGTCTCCAGCCTTTTTTGGCTGTTACTTTTTGGACACCCTGTGGTTGGTTCTCTCCATCCCAGCTTGAGTGCCCTATAGCACCGCACACCACCGAAGAGACCAGCACAGCGCCCTGCTCCAGTACAATGGCATAGGTGTTTGTGGGGACACAGACCTCCTTACCTGACTGCCTCCGGGGAGGTCTTAAAAGGAATATTTCTGTTGTACTGTGCATCGGAGACAAACACTGCTGCCAACAGGAGATTCTGTGGAAAGAATATAGATGTCTAGCCAGTAGGTGTGGGGCTTGAAGCAGATAATTAAAGGAGGTCCCATTCATCACATACAGGGTCCAACACAAAAAAGACCCAAGACTGTGCCTATAACTCCCTTTATTTAACAAATTAGGACAATGAACTATGATCACCTTCAAAATAGTTCCCTTCTGAGTTGACACACAGCTGCATACAATGCTGCTAATGTTCAAAGCAAATCCAGATCATTTTCTGAAAGACTGTTGAGAATCTCCACCGATTTTGCTTTCATACCTTCTACCAACAAACAATGGGATCCTTTGAGCACCAACTTGACCTTTGGGAAAAGGGAGCCAGGTCTGGCAAATATGGTAGGTGCTCAAGAGCAATGTTGTTATTAGCTAAAATCTCCTTCACAGACAAAGTGCTGTGGGCTGGCACATTGTCTTGATGTTAACTCGATGTTCACTTCTGCACACCAAGATTTTCTGACCAAGGATAAGAAAACACCTCTATTTGAACAAGCATTCACTTGTACTGATCAAAACAATCGAGCTTGTTTCATTGCGACAGGATAGAAAAAAAATTCTATAACCATCTCTGCCTCTCCTCTTCCACTGCTGGGTCTCTGTTCCAGCCTCATAGATAGCAGTGAGAAGTGGTACGAGAGATGCTTTGGCTTAGCATGCCCACATCCGTCTTCTCCTAGACGGGACCCATCACCCACCCAGTACTGCAGGACCCCCATTCCGTATCGTAGGACCCCTGTTCTCTGTGCTGGGATCCCCATTCCCACAGTAAGAAGTGGTACAAGGGATGCTGCAGCTTCAAACACCCACATTCCTCTTGTCCTAGATAGGACCCATCACCCACCCAGTACTGAAGGACCCCCATCCCGTGCTGCGGGACTCCTGTTCCCCATGCTCAGACTCCCACTCCCACAGTGAAAAGTGGTATGAGGGATGCTGCAGCTTCACAAGCACACATTCCTCTTGTCCTAGACAGTACTCAATATCCACCTAGGGCTGCAGGACCCTTGTCCTGTGCTGCACAATGGCCATTCCCCACAGCAGGACCCTTGTTCCCATAGTGAGAAATGGTATGAGGGATGCTGCGGCTTCGCATGCCCACATCCCTCTTCTCCAAGATAGAACCCATCATCCACCCAATGCCACAGGACCCCTGTCCTGTGCCACAGGACCTCCATTTCCCACAGCAGAACCCCCGTCCTGTGCTGAGATGCCTGTTCCCCACACTGGGACCCCCATTCCTGCAGTGAGCAGTAGTATGAGGGATGCTGCAGCTTCACACACCCACATCCTTCTTCTCCTATCAGGACCCATCACCCACCCAGTGCTGCAGGACCCCCATTCCGTGCCGTGGGACCCCCATTTCCCACAATGGGATCCCCATCCTCGCCCTGCGAAGTAGTACGAGGGATGCTGTGGCTTCACACGCCCACATCCCTATTCTCCTAGACAGGACCCATCACCCATGCAGTGCTGCGGGACCCCTATTCCGTGCCATAGGACCTCCGTTCTCCACGCTGGGACTCCCATCCTGCCCCACAGGACTCCCGTTCCCCACGCTGGGGCCCCCATTCCTATAGTGAGAAGTGGTATGAGGGATGCCCTGGCTTCGCACGCCCACATCCCGCTTCTCCTAGACAGGACCCATTACCCACCCAGCACCGCGGGACCCCAGTCCTGTGCTGCACGGCGCTCGTTCCCCGCACCGGGACCCCCGTCCTGCGCTGCAAAGATGCCCATTCCCCACACCAGGACCCCCAGTGCCGCGGGATCCTCGTCCCGTGCCGCTCGACGCTCGCTCCCCATAGCGGGACCCCGTCCCCCCCTCCCCACTACCTGCGCCGCCGCCGCCTCGGCCATGGCTGGACAGCCGCTGCGCCCCCGCCGCTGCCACCGCCTTTAAGGGAGCGGCCCCGCCCCGGGGCGGGGGAGGCGGCGCGGAACAGCGGCGGGAATGGGGCTGGAGGCGCTGGGCCCGCGGGCCGTGCGCTGGGCGCTGCTGGCCGCCTTCGCCGCGGGGGTGGCGGTGGGCTGGCAGGCGAACCGCGCCCGGAGGCGCTTTCTCCGGTGGCGGCAGCAGCGCCTCCAGCAGCGCCTCGACGCCGCCCGGGAGAAGCTGGAAGCGGCCTGACACCAGGAGAGGTCCCGGTGCGTCCACTGGCTCCCTCCATGCCTTCGCCGTGGGTCCGGGATCCCTCCGTGCCCTCGCCGTGGGTTCGGGATCGCGGCTCCCTCCGTGCCCTCGCCGTGGGTTCGGGATCGCGGCTCCCTCCGTGCCCTCGCCGTGGGTTCGGGATCGCGGCTCCCTCCGTGCCCTCGCCGTGGGTTCGGGATCGCGGCTCCCTCCGTGCCCTCGCCGTGGGTTCGGGATCGCGGCTCCCTCCGTGCCCTCACCGTGGGTCCGGGATCCCGGCTCCTTCCCTGCCCTCACCGTGGATCCCAGAGCTTGACACAACCTACCCGTTGTCTCCTCCAGCAGCTTCGCCTTGGTGGATGCAGTGGGAGCAGGACCAGGATTCACCCCACACTGTCGTTGGAGCTGGTGAAATCTTTCTCAAAACGCTGCTGGAAAAGGACAGTATCCCTAGGATGCCACAGTGTCGGTTGTCCTTCGGAAGACAAGATCCTGAACTGCAACAGGCTGCCTTAAGGAAACACTGAGAACAGAGGAACAGTGACAGCAAATGTATTTCCATATTCCAACAGGTTTTATGTATTTGTCTGAGCTCTTAAGTGCTGCTGCTGCATTAAACTAGGGAAAACCACAACACAATGGTCCTGAATGTGTTTATTTCTCCAATACGTGCAGACAGTCCTTATGGGTGCTCGTAGCATAGTAAAGTACGCATGTGAAAAAGCAATTAAGTGGTGAAATAGCTGCACGTGTTGGCAGGATGAATGAGCAAACCAGTTGAAGCGTGCTCATGCTTTGAGCTCTGAATTTCCTCTTCTGCTTTGAATGAGGAACTGCGGAGTGGCTGTGGAGGGTTCCTTCTTCCCCTCCTATCACTAGTGAATTCCAGAAGAGCATTTTCTTGAGACTGAGAGAATGGGGTGTTCCTGCTTTGCACAGAGAATTTACTGTGTAGAGTGCTGGTTTTCAACTATATTACTCAACTGTAAAATTTTTAAAGATTTCAAGGGGTAAAATACTCTCCAGTGCCTCTGAAGACCAGGAAATGCTGACTCGTGGCAGGTTAAGTAGTTCTGTAGCTTTTTTGTAAAAAGAAGGTTTCAGACCTCTAGATGTTCCTTTAATGAGAATGCTGGGGTGTGCCCTACTGTAGGGTATCCTGCGCCTGCAATCAGCAGAACTGGTGTTCACTGAAGCTTTTGTTTCAAACCACATCTGCTCGGTTCAGGTCGTACCTGCTTTAACAGTGAAGCATTGGTACTTTTTCATGTTGTTTCTTTCGATGCTTGTAACCTCAAGACAGTCAGATGGCAAGAAACAGGGGTGACCATGCCGATGCCACATAGTGGCCTTGTCTGCCTATGGATGCCATTTTATCAGGGTGAGAGGAGCAACTACCAGTGCACATTTTCCAGCACAGAGATCATAGAATCATTTGCTTGGAAAAGGCCTTTGAGACCATAGAGTCCAACCATACCTGTCCACCACTAAACCATATCCCTGAGCACCTGGTCTACCTTTCTTTTAATACTTTTAATACAGGGATGGTGACCCAGCCTATACCAGTGCCCGATAACACTTCCAGTAAATAAATTTTTCTGATATCCAATCTAAACCTCCCCTGGCACAACTTGAAGTCATTTCCTCTCATCCTACCACTCGTGACTTGGGGGAAGAGACCAACACCCACCTTGCTACAACCTCCTTTCAGGCAGTTGTAGAGAGTGATAGAGCCCTCCTCATCCTCCTCCAAGCTAAACAACTCCAGTTCCCTGAGCCACTCCTCATGACCCTTGTGCTCCAGACCATTCCCCAGCTCTGTTGCCCTTCTTTGGATGTGTTCCAGTGCCTCAATGTCTTTCTTGTGCTGAGGGGCACAAACCAAAACATAGGATTTGAGGTATGGCCTCACCATTCGTATTACAGGGGCGTGATCACTTCTCTACTCCTGCTGCCAACAGTTTCTGGCTCAAGCCAGGATGCTGTTGGCCTTCTTAGCCACCTAGGCACACACCAACACTCCCAAGCCCTTTTCCACCAGGCATCTTTCCAGCCACTCTTCCTCCATCCTCTGGTGCTTCATGGGGTTATTGTGGCCCGAGCACAGGACCTGGCACCCACAGCCTGATCGGTAGCCCTGGAGAGGCAGGAACAGGATTCCTTGGCAGAGGAGGGTAGCACGGGCAGGATTCCCTGCAGGGTGGCTGTCAGCCCCCAGGCCAGGCCTTCCATGCGCGGGCGAGACGCTCCTCCCACCGAGTCGCGCTCAGAGCGTGGCCGTGCTTGGCCCCGCCCCCATGCAGGCCGTCCCGAAGCGCCTACAACTCCCAGCGTGCCCCGCGCCGACGGAAGTGACGTCACACCACTGAACCTTTCTTCCCACTCTGCGGTTGCCTAGCGACCATGTCGGTGCGGCAAGCGAGAGGCCCGCTGCAGCGGGTGCAGCGGCGGAGCCGAGAGCTGCAGGAGCAGGTAACCCGTGACGTGCCCGTGACGTGCCCGTGACGTGCCCGTGACGTGCCCGTGACGTGCCCGTGACGTGCCCGTGACGTTTGCGCGCTCTGTGTTGCAGGTGGAGGCGCTGCGGGCGGAGAGCGCGGCCCCAGCCCGGGGGCAGCGGGAGGCCCTTCGGCAGAGGTGAGGCCTCCTCCGCGGGTCCCTCGTACCTCCTCCTCCCCCTCTATTGGCGTCCCGAGGCCCGGCTGTGTAACAGGAAGGGCCGTAGAGTCATGGAATTATCAAGGTTGGAAAAGATGCCGTGAAAAAGGCTAAACTCAATAATCAATGCCAGTTTGATTATTAAGCAGGTATTGCTTTAATAAAATAATATCATGCTGGACACACAGGGAATCATTTCACCTAACGTGTGTCCATTGAGGCTGGTTACAGGACTTTTATACCGGTTCGACATACATACTCATATGGATTCCGAGAAACACTGGTTACGTATTTGGGAAATATTGGTTAAACATCAATAGAACTCATTATCATATCTTAGCACCCACTCTCGAATGTACCTCACAGTTGCTTTGTGTCTTCAGAATCTTTTGATGCTCTTTATCTTATCTCCTTCCTCACTGTGTCCTCTTGGTGAGCTCAGGTCTGTCCTTTGTTCCGGCTAGGGAACTGTTCTTGTTTCAACCAGTGAACAAGCTAAACTCTTGTTACAATCACATTCTTATTGTAAGCTGGCCAAGATTTGATTCTTATTGTTCTTATTAATCTTAATGGTTTATTCCTTCCTTTAGTCTCTAAGATCTTCCAGTCCAACCCTCAGCCCAACACCACCGTGCCTCTAAACCATGTCCCAGACTGCAGCGTCTACACTTTTTTTGACATGGAGACCCACCTCTGCCCTGGGCAGCCTGTGCCAACGCTTCTTTTGTTAAAGAATATTTTCCTGATATCCAATACAAACCTCCCCTGGCGCAACTTGAGGCCATTTCTTCTCATCCTGTCACTTCTTACTTGGGAGAAGAGACCGCCATCTACGTCATTGTACCCTCCTTTCAGGGAGCTGCAGAGAGGGATGAGGTCTCCCAGTACTGAGGGACCCAAAACTGAACACAAGGTTCGGGTGTGGCCTCGCCAGTGCCAAGTATGGGAGGACGATCACTTCTCTAGTCCCATCAGCCTTCTCTTCTCCAGACTGAACAATCCCAGTTTCCTCAGCCACTCTTCATAACCTCTGTGCTACAGACCATTCATCAGCTCTGTTGTTCTTCTCTGGACACGCTCCAGGACCTTGAAGTCTTTCTTATAGCAAGGGGCCCAAATCTGAACACGGTATTCAAGGTGCGGCCTCGTCAGTGCAGAGTACAGGGGGAGAGTCACCTCCTTGGTCCAGCTGGCCATACCATTTCTGATACCAGCTAGGATGCTGTTGGCCTTCTTGGCCACCTGGGCACTCTGCTTACTCATGTTCTGCTAGCTGTCGACCAGCACCCCCAGATCTTTTTCTGCCAAGCAGCTTTCCAGTTGTTCTTCTCCAAGCTGTCCATCACAAGAACCATCTTCTGGCTGCTGCGAGCAAAGCCCCTTAGAGATACACTCCATTCCCTGTCACTTTCGGATCAGAAGAAGGAGCAGACAGTTCCCTGCACAACTTTCCATTTTTCTCCTAATTGCATGGGTCTCATCCCTGCACTTTCTCACTCTTTTTTGTCCAGGCAGAAGGAACAGGCTGGCTGCTTCCCAGTCCTCAAGGGCTGAGGTAGTTTTTAGTGGGAACTTGCACATCACAGGTAATGACCAGCTAAGCTGATGTGTGGGCTTGTAATGGTATTTGTCAGGCTGCGTGCACACAGTGCTGGCAGAAGTTCTGCATATCTAAATTTGCACATTTCAGTAAGCAGATTGGGGTCACCTGTCCATCAGAATTTTAAGGAAATGCTGTCTGTCTGTCTTGCTTTTGACGCAGATGTGTGGAGCTGAAGAAACTGGTGGAAGAGAATACAAACGCTCTTCATGATTTGAAAAAAGTAAGTGTGGAGACAAATTTGTTAATGGTTTTCTGCAAAATGGATCACAGAGAGCATTTGGAGAAGAGTTGCCTCCTTCAGTTTTAAATACCTTAGGGCAAGCATGGTGCCTAGCACTGCCCAACTGCGATTGAGATCTCTGTGACCATAGAATCATAAAATGATTTGAGAAGGGACCTTAAAGCCCATCCAGTTCCAACCACCTGCTATGGGCAGGGACACCTCCCGCTGGATCAGGTTGCTCACAGCCTCATTCAACCTGGCCTTGAACACCTCCAGGGATGGGGCAGCCACCGCTTCTCTGAGCAACCTGTGCCAGGGCCTCACCACCCTCATGGTTAAGAAATTTCTTCCTAATATCGTCTAAATCTCCCGTCTTTCAGCTTAAAACCGTTCCCCCTTGTCCTATCACTGCACTCCCTCATAAAGAACCAGTACATTATGTTTAGCAACCTAGCGTGTTGTATTGCAAGTGGAGAGTGCGTATTTTAAATCCAATGTGAAATTTAGTCTTGGCTGAGTAAAAGGGCAAGAAAGATGTCACTAAACCGGGAGTGACAGCAGCCCAGGAAGGTGAAAGCTTGCAAGATGTGTCTGCAGAGCTAACTTTATAGGGTAACTTTAACTTTGATTCTTTGAGCAATGTGTTGTGTTCTTTCTCAGGCTGATGAGCCTGCGCCTGTGGGGAATTACAATCAGAGGAAAGAAGAAGAAGAAAAGCTATTGCTAAAGCTCTCTCAGCAGCTGCAGAAACTTGTTCTTGTCTTGAATCAGGCTAACGTGACTACTAATTCTGCAGCGTAAGTAGTTTAAACAAATAAATACAATAATAAAAATAATACAATAAAAAAATAAAATCTGCACTTTAACAGAATTGTACATGTATGACTGAAAACAACCCTGAAAAATTGTTAGCTGATCCCCTTTATTATCTTAACATACAGTTAAAAAAGAAATGCTGAAGAGCCAGCTCTTACAGGGCTTGTTTTCTCGGTGGAGTCAAGAACAACTTGCTGGAATTTTCTGACAGTGTTGGTTAATGGCTGAAATATAACATTGAGAGCATGCAACGTGGTCTGCATACCCAGGGAGGAATTGCCGCTGGGATTTTGGATTTTTTTCAGAACAGAACAGAGAGTGAAACACAGGAATGAAAACTCTGTTTTCTGTCTGGATAGTGTCCTTGCAGGGAAGCCCATGTTGCAAGGTTTTACAGCAATTTCAAGAAGTTTTGTTAAAATAATAATAAAAAAAAGGTTGATTTATTTTGGGTAGGGAAGAGGAAGATCATAAAGATCCTCAAACAGAAGATGAGAGTGAGGAAGCAGATGAGAGCAAAGATGAAGAAAGTAGTGAGGAGGAAGACAGTGAAGAAACAGATGATGAAGATGAGGATAAATTGTTGGATGATCCAGATGTTAAGGAATGTATTGCAGTTGGGAACTTCAATGCACAGCAGGAAGGGGATCTCACATTTATGGTAAATATGTCTCTGAAAAAGTGTTTTAACATGTTAATACTGCAGATTTCTGTATTAAGCAATGACTATAGTTAAATACAGTGCTTCTGGGATTCAGCCAGTTCCTTGCGGGAATCAGGGAGACAGGGCTTATCCTGATGTACATTTGCCATGGTGAAGCCCAGTGTCATTTTGCCACCTTCTGTAGTGGCAAGGTCTGTAGTGGTAATTTTGAGATCTCTGCTGTGGGAAAAAATTAAGGTTTTGTGGTTTTTTTTAAGTTGTGGCTGGAGCCATTTTGAAATATTTGGTTGTCTTTTGTCTCCCTCTCTCCATTAATGGCAAAGAAAGGTGAGGTCCTGCTAATATGTGACAAGAAGGCGGATGGCTGGTGGGTAGCCGAAAACTCGAAAGGGGAGAGAGGCCTTGTTCCTAGAACCTACCTTGCGGTTAGTGTGCTTCTTCTGTTCTGTTCTCACCTTTATTTTACATACATTCATGATAACTGCATAAAATTGATCATAATGCTTCCACGGGGACACACAGCGGGGTTTTGCCTGTTATTTGGAAATAACACTGTGTTTTTATGTGTGTATGGAGATAGCTAGCAAAAGCAGTAATTTGTGCCTTGTGAAGATGTGACGTAAGTGCAGAGCTAATTCTTGAGTGTGAAAGTCATAATCTGTGTCTCTAGAGGTCAATTCTGAAGACCTCAAGCTGCTGTGGTCCAATTCGGATTTTTTTGTAATTTATACAAAGCGTGAAACCATGTAAATGTTGGAATATTTTGTAATTTGATACAGAAAAACCTTTTAAAAATAAATTGTAAATTTTGAATTTTCATTTTCACAGCAGCCTACATGGGTTAGTTTCTATATTTATGCACATACATATCCTGTGTGCAATTGTGGTGAACATAGGGCCATGAAAATGATCAAGAGGCCAGAGCACCTCGCATATGAGGACAGGCTGAGGGCGTTGGGCTTGTTCAGCCTGGAGAAGAGGAGGCTGCAGGGAGACCTTCTAGCATCCTTCCAGTACTTAAAGGGGGCCTACAGGAAAGGTTGGGATGGACTTTTTAGCAAGACCTGTTCTAACAGGACAAGGAGTAATGGTTTTGAACTAAGGGAGGGTAGATTTAGACTGGATGTAAGGAAGACATTTTTTACAATGACAGTGGTGAAACACATTCAGGGGCAGGTCAGACCGGGCTCTGAGCTAACTAATCTGGTTAAAGATGTCCCTGCAGGAGGATTGGACTGGATGACCTGTAAAGGTCCCTTCCGACCCAAAGCATTCTATGATTCTGTGATTTAAATGTGATTGCAATTTGGATGCAGTGAGTTCTGTTAGTCCAGCCTTTACGCTGTGGAACAGAGTTTTCCACAATGTAACTATATATTGAGTATCTGACATTATGCTTCATGGTGCTGATGTATTTCATCTCTTTAGAGAATCTGCTTTGCAAAGGCATTCTTTTACTTCATTTTAGCAATACTCCAGTCCCTTGCTGTAATTGCAGAACTAAGAGCCGTGTTCTGCAGTTACGGTGCTCTGGGAGGATACATCACAGACAGAAAATCTCCTCTTCTAAACTATTAACACATGCTGTAGTTGGAGAAGGCATTTTTAAGAACAGAATTACAAAGAAATCAAGCACTTTGCCATTTTGAATCTGAATTACAGATCCCTGATGAAGATGACGAAAGCCAAGAGCAAAGTGAAGAACACGTCGAAGTGGTGGATGAAACAACAGATGGAACTAATATTAAAAAAAGGTAAATGGAGTGATGTGAAAGCAAATAACTAAAATTGTTCTTCCTTCTTCTTAAATCTGGCAGTGTATGTCTTACTGGGAGAATACCTCACAAGGGGTTTTGGTTCTTTACCTTTCCTTTTCAGTACAGTAGTCACTAGGGATTTTTTCAGTTTGCAGGCACACTTTTACTTGAATGGATTTGTTGTGGCGTTTTGGTTTGGTTTGCCTCCTCTCCCACCATAAAATCAAAGAATGACTGGGTGATGTATCAAGTTATGTTCCAGCTCATGAGGCCTCTAGCAGTTAGTCCTTGTGGCTGGAAATAAGATTATTAGTGTCTCAGATAAATATGGTTATTAAGCTGCTGCTTTCTGAAAACGAACCAATATTTAGTGTTTAAATTTTTGTCCACACAAGGATTATGTGTTATAAAAAATACATTCTTTTTCTTCCAGAACAGATTCTCACTGGAGTGCTGTAAGACGAGTTATCACAGAGGTAGGTGTGTATCTTAAATAGTAACTTTATCTACCATGTTAATTATTTTGTAGACTAGCTTTGCCTATTACCAAACACTGTTTACTATATCACAGACTATTGTTTTTCATTAGCATCTCTTGGTTTGTTTTATGTAGTAAGGAGTGCTACAAAAACCATTCTCTAGTGCTTTAAAATAGGCTGCAGCCCAGCCTGTGTGTCTGAATTGAGGGTGCAAATAAGATGTCTTTTGTTTTTTGCCACAGTAGTAGTATATCATTTATTTTTCAAGGGTGTTATAATTCTCTGTAACTGGCTGCTCTGATGGTGCTTTGAAGTGGAAGGGGGTTTAATGAGCTGGGAGTCTGGTAGGGTTCATACATGAAACAACGTAAAAGTTCCTGAAGATGGGCCAGACCCGCTGCAGATGAGAAGAGGTGACTGATACCCCAGGTCTCTGATACTGGTTGCCTGGGAGTTTGAAATTAGAACAGAATTATCTGATAAGCAGCAGGAATACTAATATCGTTTTTGGGTTTGTTTTGTTGTTTGGTTTTTTTTGTAATAGAATGACACAGTAGAGGTACTAGCGACCATAGGAGCAGTTCCTGCAGGATTCCGCCTATCCACACTTTTCCAGCTCTTGGAAGAGGGTAAGGTTTTCTCATTATAACTGCAGTGCAGGATTCTCAAGTGTCTGTAGTGAGTTTCGTATCCTAGTTACTAGCCTATAGGACTAAAGTCCATATTGCTTAATTATAACAGGTATATTTTACCCATCAAATAATGTATAAAAGAGGGTTTTTTCCTTCCTTAATTAAGTTTTAATTTATCTGCGTGAAGTCCCAGCCACCCAAAGGCAATGACAAATTTCCTAATGATTTCAAAGGTTTTCCTCTTTGGAAGATATTTCTATTGATGTTGCAGAGAATTATGATTGGTTTAGTCTTCCCTTTTTCTTGGAGATCTGTTGGGAGTCTCTTCACCAAATATATTAGACAATTCATATTTTCTTAGTCTTTTTATTTAAAACTGTTTCAGTATCTCTTTTTGTTGATTTATTGTGCTTCTGGAATGAAATACTGCTGAACTCTTTTACAAATAGCAGAAGTACCTTTTTAAAGGGAGCTTAGAGAAGATACCTCCATAGTTGTGTTTGGACCAGTCAAATACTCAAATGGACTTTACCCCCATCTGAATTTTGGGTGTCATTCATTTTGTGGCAATAAAGGTCATGCAAATATTATGAATTTTTAAAATTACTCTTGTTGCAGGCAATCAGTTTCGAGCAAGCTACTTTTTGCAGCCTGAACTTACTCCGTCACAGTTGGCTTTCAAAGACTTGGTGTGGAACTCTGAGAAAAATACTGTGAGTATTACCGGTGAGAAAGCAATGATGCTCTAGCTTTGAAAAAAAAGCCAAATGGTGGGATCTGTAGATGTGAATTGCTAGCAGTCAAAAAAAAGTCATATTGGTGGGTAAATATTGCTGTGAAACAGATGATAGATTTCTGTGTCAATCTAGGCTACTCAGGCAGTAGATGTTACTGCATCCTACTCTGTAATAGGCAAAAAAATCAGTACGAGCGTTGGATATCTTTGAAGAGTCATGTTTCATGTTACATTTTGTGGTTTCCTTCCCTGTCTGGGGTGAAGCGAATCTGCATGGGTGACTCATCTGAATTTTTAAACCATTAACTTCTGCTAGGCACTGTGAAATCAGCAATTTAATTTGTCTGCTTTCATTTTACATAATGATTATGTCTTGATTTGCACCTTTTTTAGAATATCTGTCACACTAAAATATTTGTAGCAGTCTCCTTAGAAGAGAGGTAAAGGCTTATGAAGAAATTCTGTTGCTGCTGCTAATACTACAAGCTTTGTGGTTGGAAGAATCCATTCTAGTGAACACTACACTCTTATCATCTCAGTAAATAAACACAAACCTGTTACTACATGGAGGAGGAGCCAGTAGTTTTAATCCTTATGTTGTCTGTGTTTCAGATTTATCCTAGACCAACTCGAATATCCCTGATTGTAACTTTAAGTAGCTGTAAGACAATTCCTCTCCCAGGAACCAGTATACAGGTTCTCAGTAGACATGTTCGTCTCTGTCTATTTGATGGCAATCGGGTAAGTTGTTTGGTTATCAAAAAAATCTTCATGAGGTGTGGATCTTTCAGCACCTTTCGCGCTCTGGTTCCTCTGGTAGCCAACTCCTCCAGTTGTCTCCCTCAGAGAGAGTGAGAGAGAGACACTCACTCACTCTTTCTCTCTCACTCACACTCTCCCCCAAGTCGCTTAACTTCCTTTCTGATTTGTCTGGCTTGATACTCACCTGTGATCACATGCTAACATACGCACTCTCACTTCCCTCACTTGTGGTCATCGCAGACACGTATGCAAGGCTCTGTGGTCTGCCCAGTTGCTGGCATCTTGACATCTGCACACGCAGGCGTTAAGAATGAAGGGCCCATTCAGCCAGAAAAGTAGTTATGAATGGAGTTTAATGAAAAAGCAGGACAGACTGCACTGATCAGGCACTGTGTGTGGTGGGGCATGAGTACTTATCCCTCTATTTTCCCACCTTGTTACTCCACAAAGCATCTCGATCCCTCCCTTTTTCTGCCTTTGGTTCCTCCCCTGAACATCCCATAGTAAGTCATGTGCGGTGCCAAAACTCTTTTCCCCTGCATGCTGCAGTGTCTGATATCCCTAAGCAGCAACCTCTTTCAGTCTTTAAGGTGATCCAGAGAGCCGCTCCTTTTGACTCATCGTGATAAGTGTCACACACGGCCCCTGTGCCTCCCTGGGAGGGGTTAGGGTGAGAGCTCCATTCCTCTGAGTCCATAATTTCTATTCCCCCACCTGCCATTGTACCTCTTTGCTCCATCATTTGCAGAGATGAGTGTTTTCTGAGCTGATCTCTCTCCTATAATGAGCCTGGGAAGAGCTGGGTCAGGGTATTCAGATTTCCCCACCTATAGCTGTTTCTCTGTGCTCTTCTGTGTGTAGAGCAGCTTTTTATAACAAAATTCAATGCTGATAATCTGGCCATTTTCTTCCTTGCTCTTGGGGGCAAAGGGGCTGTTGTTGGTGTAGATTAAGTAAGGATGATTGGAAAGTGCTCTGTGGCTTCAGAGAAAATCTCCTATATACTCCTTTAAACTGGAACCATCTGATGAAGAGAAGATGTAATTTTATCTTTGTTGTGTGCAGGGTTGAATGAATGTGGGATAATGCTGCATTTTCTTAAAGCTGCATGTCTTTCCAGAAAAACTTGTCTTAGCTTTTTTTTGACACTATCATGTTTTAGGTGCTGAGTAACATTCACACAGTGAGAGCTACGTGGCTACCTAAAAATCCTCAAACGTGGACCTTTTCTCCAAAGGTAGGTACCTGACTCAGAGAGTGACGTAGCCAGTAACTATCTATTTACATCTTCTTATTCAGTGACATCTATTACCCCTGGTATTTGTGCTGAAGTAAAACATACTGTGATCAAAATGAGTATGCAGAAAAGAAGACTTGCTGAAGTGCATGAGTTCAAACTAAGCTCAGTGTTTTAGCAAAAACATTTTTGAGAAAAGAGTCAGGGGCAAGGAAAAGTAGCAGGAGGGAGTGGTCCAGCCAGTGGCGTTGGTTAACTTTGAATCCCTATCAGGTGCATGGTGCTCATGGATATGGGAAGAGACCAGCAGCTTTGCATGTGACCTTCTCCTTTTGATTTCATTGAAAAGAGGTCACATTCTTTGTCCCATGTTTCAGGTGCCGTGTAGGGCCATGATCACAGCACTAGTGTTGCTATGCTTTCTTGGAGGGAATTAAGTGCTTTTTGACATCTAAAGCTATTTAAAAGATTGTCATCACACACACACGAAAAAAGGACTTTGGTAGCCTAGCTGTGCTTTGTGGCAAGATAAAGGGAGCAAGATTTCAACTGAAATTGGTTTTCATAATTTTCTTTCCTTACGCAGTGGGATTGGGTCTGAGATCTTATGTGAAAGAGTGATGTGTTCAATGGCCTTTAAAAATCAGATTTTTTTTTTAATAGGTACCTTTTTTCCCACCCCTTCTCTGTATTAGGTGATGGGCATTTTACCCAGCTTGCTTGACGGTGACTGTTTTGTCAGGTCCAACTTTCTGTCTTCAGACATCGGTATATTATTTGAACTTGGCATCACTTATATTCGCAATGTAAGTGTGTAAAGTTGCAGTATAAATCATTCTAGGTACAGGTTTATAAAGTGAACCAGCTGTCCTGTATTAGATGTTAAGCTGCAGTATCCCAGCAGTAAAACTGGGATACAAATGAAATTTAGCTGTATTTTTCCTAGCTTACTATAAGATTGACTTCCTTTTGGCTTCTGGGAGGGAGGACAAAGATGCTGGGTTTTGGAACTTTATGAGAATAAATGACTTTATGAATGTGACTGTACCTTTACTTATGTTCAAATAGCTTCTGTTAGTCTACCAAAGTTCTCATGTAATATGAGCACAAAGGACTAATTATCTCTTCACTCCTGCATTATTTTTTCTATCTTTGTGGTATGTTTCAGACTACTGTGCTATGCAATTTGGAAACTAAAATTTTAACTGTTTAAATAGCATGGGTATGGGTTTCTAGTTGTGATTGATACAGATCTATCCCAGCCATCTAGGACAGGCTAGTACAATGTGAAATGACAGAATAGATAGTAAAGCCCATGGGGAGGACAGTGCATGCAGGAGCATAATAAATAGTAATACTTGAAGGATATGGTGGCTTTTCAGAACAGGTCCCTGTTGTGAAAGATCTCGGCCGCTTTGTCTGCAAGACTGACTCAAGTCTTGCTGTCTCTTTCTGAATGTTTAATTGTGGTCACAGTCCTCAAGTGAACCTTGGCAATCAAGTAAATGATGGGTGGAAGATGGAAAACGGGCTAACCAGAACAGTCAGCAAGCAGGATATTATCTTGTAGGCAAGGGAATCCTGAAAAGATGGACAGAGAAGCTGCAAAGAGGAATATTGCTGTATTTTGTCTTCCACTAACACCTGCATGTTAGGGTGCAAGGGTGCAGTGCCTGTGGAGATGTGGGGGAGAGACTCGCTGATGATGGAGTGGAGATGCAGGACTGTTGTGCAGAGAGTGTACATCTGTAGGGTGCTGGATTCTATAAGACCTGGTGATGAACAGCATGTTGGGAAGTGATGGTTCAAAGAGACCTAATGGGGCATAACACCCCTCCTTATGCTAATCAGACTAGGTAGAATTATGCAAAGTTGTCTGCTTCTGAGTAAGTTTAAATGAAGTCTGGAGTATTTACAAATTTCTACCTGTTATTGCTTTTGGGGTCTGGAAATGGATGGGCTGTCACACAGGATCAGCTCCCTTTCCCAGGCACTGTTTTTTGTACTATGAATAAAGCCTTGCAACGCACAGGGTCACTGGCTTGGAAACTGTTAACTCTGGAACAAGATGAGTAGAGCCTCTCCGTAAATTTTTTCCCCTCCTTCTTTCTGTCCTGCATTCTTTAGAGCATTAGTGCAGGTTTAGGGGCTTTTACCTTTCAATCTGTGCATTTCTTTTTCGGGAGCTTGATATACAGAGGTTTCCCTTAAATGTATATTTCTTGGCTTAATAAATCCTCGTCTCTTAAACACGTTCATGGGCCATCAACTTCAGCAAAACTGTATGTACTCTTTGGTAAACATCTTCAAACACCTGTGAATGTGACATAGTCAGTGTTTCTTTACTACGTATCTGTGGCTTTTACCATTTTTTATGCAATTATTCTAAATAATTGTTTGTGGTTCAATTACTTATTCTGGTTTAGCTGCTCAAGTTATCGACTTTTCTGGTTTTTTCTAGGCAACAGGTGAAAGGGGAGAGCTAAGCTGTGGCTGGGTATTTCTGAAGCTTTTTACTTCTAATGGAATGCCTGTTCCTTCCAAGTAAGTTTATGTTTTCCTTTTCTCTCTTTTTGCTATTTATATATGTTTTAGGCTAGGAGTAAAGATCATATTTTATACTTATGCCCTGATGGGGCAGGTGAAATTCAGACTAACGTGCAGGTTGTACCGGGTCTTTCAGTGAGAACGTTGGTCCTGCTTCCACACCCAGTGTGTGTAGAGTAGAACTAAGTTGATGTGGGAAAAGTGCTCCCTGAACCCAGCTTTCAGATTTGAAATGTTGCAAGTTAGTATGTGTTTAAAAATATTCTTTTAGTGCAATTTTCAAACTAAAGAAATGTCTCAGTTAACAGGGAGTTATTTAGAGTTTTCTTTATATAAAATAGAATCATTATCTAAATTGAAGTTGACAACGTCCTTTTTTGGGGCTCTTCTTTATATCCACTTCACTGTATATCCCTTATCCATTTAAAAGTTAGGAGATTTGGTTTCTGAGACTTGGAAGCAGAGTTGTTGTGAGTGAATCTTTTACTGTTCACTTGGAGCGTGTGAATATGCTTGTATATTGCAGCTGATATACAATTAGTTCATGTTTCTAACAATCCTAAAGAATACTAAAATGTGCATATTTCTGTTTTGTTAAATGTACAAAAGCTTTCTGTTAATTTACAGAAATTTTTCATTGTAGAGCAGACTTGCAATACTTGATTTTTACCAAACACACACACACACACATATATATATATATATATGCATATTCTGAATATATTTGGATCACGGGGCAAAAACAATGCCACTGGCGACTTTTGCTCTTCTACAGGCCTCTTCCTCTCTCCCAAATCTGATCTGTAACATTGTTTTCTATCACATTAAGTTAAAGATGGTACCTAGAGGTGAAATTGCATACTTATTTAGACAGTGACTTGCTCTTGGCAGAACTAGGACTGTATTATTCTTCAACACTTTAAACCATCCATATCTAAGTATCTTTGATACTTAAGCCGTGACTCCTCAAAAACATTAACAATTGCTATATAATTCATATAAGAAAAATATTAGAGTCACGTGAGAAGAGAGTCAGTGTTGCTCATTTCTTTTAAAATAATTAACTAGTTTCCTCATATAATACAGGTTTCAAATCTATCATTTGAGTTTTGGTTACTTATATGAAATTACTACACCTAACTAATAAAATACGAGTCATAACCTCAAACACTGTGTCAGTATTTTATTTGAGACAGCAGGTTTTTTTCTTTCTCAGAAAGCGGTGATGCTGTTCTTGCGCACCCTTACATCCTTTAACTGTGCTGCTCTTCTATCACAGGATGTACAAGCTGCCATTAAATGGTGGTACTCCCTATGAGAGAGGCGTTGAGGTCGACCCATCAATGTCAAGAAGAGGTGTGGTTTCTCCTAAACATTATATAAATAGAAAGATACAACAAATGCTATACCTATCTTACAGCATGCAGCTCAGACAGGGCTCTGATTAGCATGCAGTTACCACAGCCTTGTTTTGTCCTAATTTTGCATGAGAGAGAGAGCTGATTGTTTGGGATGGTGGGATCAAAACTATCTGCTAATAATGATGTTCCGGTAATATCCAATGTTCACAGGTTGAGGATTATTTCTGATATATATATATTCAATTATTTCTTTACCTGCACTTAACATTTCTTGGCTATCGGTGATGGTGCAAGGCTCAGCAATAACACTGGTTGGAAGAGCTCCTAAGCCAGGCTCTTCGAGTCCCATCTCATCAATCCCACATCACTTATGCACAAATTCTATGTGTGCATAACTATGCTACAGAACATCTATGCTGGTTCTTCTCTGCGGGGCTGAATAAAGCTCCACTACGAGTTGATTCAGATGATAGACGACTTGTATTTTAAATAATGGTGACCATGGTTTCCTCTGGAAGCTGTAATAACATCCATTTGCCAGTGGCACATGCTGCAAGCTGTAGAAGGCCTTTACTTTTTGGGTTAGGATACTTCACATTACTCCACATGTATTATGAGTCCATCGTCCCAGAGAGAGGTAATAGCTTCTGTTAGACCAAATGTTGACATAGCTGATATGTTGATATATTTTCAGATGTTCAGTTCCTCCTAGTTTTTAGATCATCCTTAAACTGTTACAGTTTTAGCAAAACTTCTCTTGCCAAGTTTAAATGTCCATTCTTGTAATATAATTCTTAATGCTCTTTCAATATTACAGATTTCACATCGTGTATTTATTTCTTAAGCAGGTGATGGTGTTTTTCATCAGCTTCTAACACTCAAGAAACAGCCTGTGCTTGAAGTGAAGCTGAGGTCTTTGAGTGCAGAGTCAGAAGACATCCTGAAGTGAGTATTCTTGTGTGCTGCTGTAAAGTGAAAAAGTATTTCAGATAGCCTAGAATGGTTCCAGAGATCTAAAGTGTTTGCCTTCCCCAAAACACTGGCTATGGAAAAACGCGAAGGTCGTGCCACTTGACCTGTTTGACATTTTGTGTTATTTTGTTGAAAACAACTAAAAAGTCTGTACATTTAGGTAATATCGGAAACGGCAACGGCAGGAGTCTGGGTGTGATAGCCTTATTGATGTGCACCTTCACAAGTTGTGATAGATTCATGGAGGTGGCAATACAAGCTAATATTCGTCTCCATGAAGCTGTCGATATTCTCAAGTGTGGGTGAACAGTGCTTTGTAGGAGCAGTTTTGAATAAAATAATCTCAACAGCATGTTATTGTTTTCCCCACTAGTTTGCTCCCAGAAACGTTAATTGGCAGTATGTGCTACATCCACCTCTTGATATTTTATCGACAAATACTTGGTGATGCGCTCCTGAAAGACAGAATAAGCACACAAAGCACAGGTAAGAATTGCTGTTGTGGAGGAGAACTATGTATTGGAGAGTGTGTTAGAGAAAGATCAGGTTCCTAAGAAGAATTCTTTCTGCAGAGTCTCCCATTTGTAAGAGAAATCAGGGGTCTGCAGGAGCCACTCAGTGATACAGGGTACCCAGAGGATTTTGGTCCTGGTATTGCTTGCACTGACTGGCCATCTCACAAGGTTAGAAAGTCACGCTCCGTGTGTAGAGGATTTCTGTGTTTTAACTTGCAGTCTGCAAGTGTTGCAGGGACAAATAGAAAGCTGTTGTCCCTTTTTATTAAAAGAGAACAACCTCTTGCTGCAAATACTACCACTTGATGTGTTTATGTTTCAAACTAGTAATATTTTAACTCGTGTCTAATCTGTTGCTCTCTTTCATATCAGTTCAAGTTGCAGAATGCAAAATCGACAAGAGTTTTCTGTCAAGTGTTTTCCATGAGATTCTCCTTTAAAAAAGCCTATGTGGATAGGGAAATGTTTATATCTAAATAAATAAATAAAAATAAAAAGCAAATAAAGACGAAGGATTATTTGGAAGAGAAATATTTTCTTTTCACCACCCATGCAAGGAGAGATTAGACTTGCACACGGGTTTACTCCTTCATTTCTACTGTATGCGTGTTCTCTGAGTTATAGAAGAGATTAGGCAGGTGGTTTTGTCATTGAAGCTAAGTCATCCTCTTTATTTATATTTTTAATTATTATTTACTTATTGGCTAATGCAGCAGGAAGAGACAGAAGTGGAAGAGTTCTGGTTATAGAACTCAGTATCTTGCTCTGATTTTGCAACTCTGTATCTTATTCCTTCCACATCTTTCCTTCAACAGAACTGTTATAGTTTGTAGTCTTTTCCATTTTAAAATCGATTTGAAATATAGAAAAGTTACAGTTCTTAACTGTACATCAGGTGAATTTATATTGGTGCTGCAAAGTGATTTTCTTGTGCTTTCTCCCATCTCTCCTCCGGGCTGAATTCTGTATCATCTGTTGCTGTGGCAAATAAATTTCCTTGTGCACTTATTAACATTTTTAACTTACAATCTTTAGCCATACTTAAGCATCTGAACTATGGGTTCATCTTTCAGAGGCACTCAGAACTTAACCCCTTGTGGTTTTCTTGGATTTTATTTGTATTTAATATACGTTTGGAGTCTGCTCATTTAGTATCTGAAACTGAAAGTCATACCCTGTCATAAATTAATGCTTTATGTAATAAACTTACCACAGAGAAACTGAAAATGCTTAGATTTTAAAGGCCAGCTGAGAACTGTGGTACTTATTTCATTTGATCTTTCTAATGTAGGACAATAGATGAGGCTGATGACCTGTCCTGGAGTTAAACTGCATCCATTTGGATTCAGACTTCATTTGAAATGGTTTAAAGGCTTTACCCCAGCATTTCTGAAGTTGTTCTGGTAGCCATTTTCTATTTTATTTCTGGTGTAGCAAAAGATTTCTCTTATTTCAAAATCAGCTATCACTTTAGAAATGGACAACTGGATATTTCACAAGAGCAATCAGTTCTGGCTTGCTTCTGTGAAATGTTTTGGTATTAGTAAATGGTTAGTGTATACTAAACTTTCCATCAACTTCAACACGAACAACAGTGTGCATTAAATGTTTAAAATCACAAAGAAAGAAAACACTTCAATAAAATTCTTCTGTGTCACTTATAGCACTCTTGTAATCTTATAATCATAGAATCATTAAGGTTGGAAATGACCTCTAAGATCATCCAGTCCCACCATCAGCCCAACACCACCGTGCCTACTTAACCATGTCCTGAAGTACCACACATTTTTTGCACGCCTCCAGGAAAGGGAACTCCTTCAACTTCCCTGGGCAGCCTGTTCCAATGTTTCACCACTCTTTCAGTAAAGAAGCTTTTCCTCATATCCAGTCCAAACCTCCCTGATGCACCTGGGGGCTGTTTCTTCTCATCCTATTGCTTGTTACTTGGGAGAAGAAACCAGGACCCACCTTATTACAACCTCCTTATCTTATCCACAATCTCATTAACTAAGATAACAACAAGACCACTGCACCACTGAGGCTTGAAATTTGCTGTGCTTTGTAGCAGAGCACTTGGGTTCCTGCCAGTCCCAGCTCAAAAGGAGACCCGACACTCACCTGAAAGGCACGTAGGAGACCTGTGCAGTTTGATGGTGTGCCCCGTCTGGTAAACTCACTATGCCACTTGTTACCTGGTTATCTTAAAATCGCACACAACACAAGCCGGATTAAGGTAGAATGAAAGTGTGTTTATTCATAACATCCAAACAGGACAGCACAACTGTTTATAAAAAAGACAGGTGCAGAAATGAGGAAAAACACCTCACACTGCCCTAGGTGCAATCAGTAAGGTCTCTTGTTTGCTGGCTTCTTGGTTTTGTGTGTCTTGTTTCTCAGATTAACTCTCTCAGCCACTGTTTGCTGCACTCAGAATGCAGTTGATGCTGAGCTTTTTTACCTCCTCTGCTGCTTCACAGTACTGTTAGAGCTAATTTTCTCTTTGAAGTATTCTGAGGGGAGGGGATGAGCTGAATACTTTGATGTGTTGATACCTCAAAAACTGTCCTTTTTTTTTTTCCTTAGCCTTCAATGTGTTTGTTTTCTGTTTCAGATTTAATCTGTAGTCCTATACTAGCAACTTTCCCTCAACTCATGGATCAACCAGACCTGATGGACGCACTTCGAGTATGTTATCTACATAGCATTCAATTACATCTGATGTGTCAGGATTTCCAGATAGTTTGCAAAATTAGAACTTTCTTTATTCTATGAAAAGATAAATGGAAAAGCCAAGCAGCAGCAAAGTTCTGTAATTGTTTTAAGTATATGCAGACTTCTTATGTCTTGGTGCCATCAAAACAGCAAGAGAACCCTTGAGTACAGTCAGAAAAGATGCAGAGACATAAATGGGCTAAATTTGAGCACTGCTAACCATGTAGCCACAGCCAGAGAGTGCACAGGAGGATTAGCTGGCTGAATGTGTGCCTGGCTTCTAGGACAGTGCTGCTTTCCTGACAGGAAGGACCCAACAAGCTTCTGACTGGTGGGATAGTGGTCACTGTATTTACACTGCAGTTCCTCACGGGCATCCTACTACCAGACAACAACAGCAGAGTTATTTCTGCCCAAAGGCCCCCGCTGTTAGAAGTTGTCAGCCTTTGGGGTTAGGCTCTATTTCTCCATGCTTGTAGAGAGGGAAGAAAATCAACCTCAGTTGTGGCTGATCTTTCTGAAAAGTAGATCCCATTGATTTCATTTATATGGCTCCGATAGTTCAAATTTCCAAATCCTGTCATCTGTAAAATTTGGTGGAATGGCTGTTTGCTTAAGTCAACGAAACCAGCACAAAGGAGTCATGGGGAATGTGAGGAAAGTGGGACTGCAATGGGAGCTTAAACTACTGTGGGATTGGAGTGAGAGAGATTTTTGCAGCTAAAACTGGAATGGTAGTGTACCTCCACAATCTCAGTCTGATTTTACATTTAATTTCATTTTAGAGTGCTTGGGCAGATAGAGAAAGAAAGTTGAAGACATCTGAGAAGGTAATAAATGACAGTTTTTTCTTTTGATGCGTATTCAATGTAATTCGAAGTAAGACCTCTCTGTCCGTGTTATTGGGGGTTAACTTCTTTTCTCACCATACATTTCTTAAGAAAATGTGATATGCTAAATGCACTTCTTAACATTTCTTACCCATATTTATGACAGTAAACTAGTAGAAAAAGGAATATTAAATTAACTGGTAACTTTTTGTCTCAGTGTTTGCATATGCTTGTTACTGGGGAAGCTGTTGTAGGTTCATACCAAAAGTATGGCTCCCTTTCATAACTCGCTTCCAATATTTGTCTGGTAAAAGCTTTCCACTGATACAAAAGATGCTGTGTGTGTCCACAAAATAATCCTTTCTCCTCCAGCCCTGAGCACAGTCTGCCTGTGCACCCAAATGCACAAAAAAAGCACCCAAATTCTCCAGATCTCCCTACATCAGGCAGTTGTAATCTCCTATTCTCCCATTTTGGCATACAGACAGCTGGAGAAGAACTGAATTGGCCGTGTCACCAGGCTTACCTACACCTTGTCCTACCTCCTGTCCTCTAGACAAAGAGAAGGCATAGGTAACTGGATGAGAAAGGCAAGTGTCTTGATCCAAGACACTTCACTTGAGAGCAGCAGTGAGCTATTTCATTCATTGAGCATGCTACCAAATAGATACACAAGGAGATCTCCCTGTTCACGCAAACAAAACAAAGTGCTGTTGAGTCAGAATTGGTTTTTCAAGGCCATTGATCCAAAATGAAAGCTGATCTACTCAAAGAATTATTAACTCCTTGGTATCCCAGAACCATCCAGTTTTACCTGATTTGTCGTGTGCCACTCCCATGGTAGGATTGCTGCCTGGCAAATTCTTACTCCTCCTTGTGTGCTTATATGATGTTTGGTTGCTAAATCTCCTGCTGAAATGTGAACTGTTCAATGCCAGTTAAAGCACTCACGTCTCTGCAAGAGTCTCTGTGTTCAATAAGTTTTCCAGGAGGCAGTGTTCAATGTGTGTGTCCTTGCGTGAAGGGGTTTTTCTAGTGTGCATGTGGAAAATGCGGCACACAGATTTTGTCTGGTTAAAATGGTCAGGATCTTTCAGTGTTTGATAAAGGACCAGGAAGCTTCTTAACCACTGGGATTTGCAGACTGGTCTTTACAGAGGAGGGTGTAATTCTCACCACACACAGAATGTCCTGTTCAAGTGTGAAATAACAGTACTTATGTTGTTAAGAGTTCCGTGCTGCGAAGAACATGAGATTGTTGCAACTCTGCCCGTGGCAGGAGAGGAATTAGTGGAGTTTGGGCTTTCAGGGTGGGGAGGATGTGGCACTTCCCCGGCAGCCGTGGCAGTCAGTCTCAGTGGAACAGTTGTTACACACTGGGGCCTTTAAGAAGAAATATGAATACCCCGTGAGTGAAGGGCTCTCAGTGACTGTTGTAGAGATCACCGTTTGTGGTGACACTGGTGAGGTTTGGCCACATAGTGCTGCTCTCTTGTTTGGAAAAGTAAGTGGAGTGAGAGCAGCTTTGTGGATCTGTAGTTTATATAATGTCATTCTTGGTGGCAAGTTTGAGGCTCAGCCGAGCTAACTAATGTTTGTCTAGGATAGTCAGATCTCTTCCCGTTGTTATCCTGAGAACTGGGGGTTAGTTTTATGTTTTCTTGTTGGCGGGTTTTGGGTTTTTTTTTTCCTGTGTACAGTACTTCTGGAGAAGAGCTCAGCAATGCCATGTATTTGCACTGAAGCACTTTCAAATACTCTTCTCCACAGAGAGATCGCGAATTTCTGAAGTCTCTGTTTGTCCTGGTGTACCACGACTCTGTCTTCCCTCTCCTCCATTCCACTTTCCTCCCTGACTACAAGTGGGCTGAGGAAGAGTCCGAAGCATCTCGCTGGAAGGTGATTGCCAACTTTTTGAAAAGAAGCAGAGAGAATGATGGTGCACTTGAGTATCTGCTGTCATCAGAGAACACTCACAAAGCCTTCGATATCTCAGAGCTGGCTTATGATTTCTTAGGAGAAATGAGGAAGAGCAATCCTGGAGTATGAATGGAGTACAGAACAACATAGGCTATGTAAGAATGGGGTAACAGTATAAATAAATTTGTACAAAAAAGCAACTGTGAACTATGTGAATTATAATGACTATTTCAACATATTTAACATTTTGAGAGACTAAAACGGTTTTATGAGTTTAACTAATGGAAATTATATTTTACTTTTTCCCCTTTACAACTTTAGATAAGGTTGTGGTTGTCTCTTGCCATGTGTACCTGTTGTAGCCATGTCCTGTGTTGTATTTTGCCTAAGCTGAGCAAATGCTGAGGCAGTATTTCTCTCCTCTCGTGCAGTTTGCAATTAATTATTTCCACTTTTGTTTTAATCAGGGTGAACAAAAGCCTCTTTGTCCCAGTACCCAAGCAGACTGGTAACAGGCAAGGAAAATAGCAATGATCTTCAAGAATGCTGCTGAGCAAGGCCAGCCAGGTTATGAAAAAAACTCATCTCTCGTCCAATGGGTGGACAGATGGTTGCTCTTTATTTAGACTGGTTTGCTGTTTTTCTTTCCCACTCAGGAAAAGGTTGGGTTATTCATAGGAATGTGCTTTGACCCACCTAATACAAATAAAAGCTGCTGAGGATTCAAGGCACGCTGCACTTCCCTTGTGGATGGCAGTGCTGTACGGTAGATCCCTCTGTGCTGACTTCCTCAGGCAGGCGCATGAGCTGTGGGTGTTCCTCAAGTGGACCAGGGTGTTAAAGGTTGCTTTGCCCTGAGTGCTTTGTAACCACAGGCCGTGTGCACTGCCCGCTCCTAGTGGGAAGTTATCAATCTGATTTCTCTTTTTGTGCTGGAGTGTCTGGTTGCTTTCTGCAGGGTGATGGGCACGTTGCCACTGTGCCCATGGAGGGAGGCCGGCACAGAGTCACACGGGGACTTAAGTCCAAGCTCGGTACTAGTTCTGTCAGTTATGAAATGCTTTAAAATAAGATCTTTCAAATCATGTTGCATGGAGCACTGACAGCATTTGAAAACCAGAGCCTCCAGAAATGTTGCAAAGCTGTTCCCCCAGCCCTACGAGAGGCTCAGCAGTAAGAAACATCACAGCTTTGATCTTTGCTCTTTGTGCAAGAGCTTGGCATGGAAGCTAAATTCCTAGGGCATCACTTGTCTCGCCTAATAGAGAGATACCTAATCTTACTAGGAAGTCGTCCTGCTTCTTCTGCAGAGTATTGCCTGAGCTAGAGAGGACAGAGTGACTTCACTTGACCATGAGGCAGAGGTGCCACCTTCAGCCTTTCATCCCACCAGTTATTGGTGGGCAATGGGGTGAGGCAGAGTTCTCTTGGAAAAAAAAGCATGTGCGTGTTGAATCCAAAGTGCACCTGCTGGGAAGTAGAAATTGTAGCTGCCCTTTGGACCTTTCTGGGCACTGAAGAGCACATGGGTTAACCCACTTGTCTTTTACCAGTGCATTGCCTGTAAAACACACTTGGCTGCAAGTGTTTGAAGGCTGGACGTGTTTGGTGGGTGTTGGGGACTCTTGACATGAACACGGAGCAGAAACCTGAAGAGTGAGGGGAAGAGGCAGCAACAGTGGAAGCGGAAATATGTCAGGCTTGAAAATACAACAAAGACAAAAATTGATTGCAGGAAATATTTCTGCCCTGGCATGGTGTAGGCTTTTTTTCCTTTTCCCTCTCATTAAAGACCATGAATTAATTGTGTGCCGGTGGCAGGGCTGGGGTCCCGTTGTTTTCCTGTCCCAGTGCTGGCAGCAGAATGTGAACCCAGTCGTGATAACTGGAGGGCTGTGGAGGGCTCCCGCAGCCAGAGGAAGCGGTGTGGTGCCAGCCTGGGCTGGTTTGTGTGATTACGTTCCCCACGGGTGTGTCAGTTAAAACCCCGCACGGGAGCGGCACAGTGCAGGCAAATGCGAGGAGAGCTGAGCTGGAGCGGTTGTGTCAGCTGAGAAGAGATGGCTTCAACAAGTTCCGCTGTGGCCTCCACGCAGCCCACCTTGCCCTCTGGACTCGCCGTCTTCAAAACCGTCCCCTATGCGTTCATCCTACCAGAGATAGTGAGTATGCCGAGCTTTGCTCTGTTACAGCACCCCACTAATAACTCTTGGAAATCAGGGAGCAGCCCCCGAAACAATCCTGAAGACAGCAATAATGGAAATAACACCTTTCCCTTTAGCTTATACTGAATATGTTTTTTTTACAATGGGTATCTTTTTGGAACAGCTTGAGGACAAGATATGTCCCATCTCCATCTCAGAGTCCATGTGAAGGTCGTTGGCTGCCGTAGGGCTGGGAGAAGCTGGAATGCTGCTGATGCCTACAGGGTAGGAGCAGCTCCAGTTATTGAGTAGAAATGGCTTAAAAAAATCAAGAGAATTTTGTTCACTGTATGAAGTCTTTCCAAGGGCTTGAAGGCAATTGGATGGCTTGTGTGACATTCCATGAATCTTTCAATTTTATGGGTCCAGAGGGCATCTGGTCTGACTGGCTGAGATAACTGCCAGTGTACTTTGACATTGCACGGTATTGGCAACCCACACCATCCACGCTCCACTGGCACAATCGCTCTGGGCGGGCTTTGCTATGGGCAACCTGTGGGCTCAGCTCCACGCTGCACATCTGGGGGAATCTCATCCACCACAGAGCAATGAGAGCTTATCCAGATAACCCCGCGTGCTGTTTGTGCCTAGTAAATATTTTAGGTGGATCCAGAGAGGGCGACTCATTCTGGGCTGGTTTGTGGAGTCAGGAGGAGACTTCCTCATGCCGTGATTTCAAGCCCAGGAGAATTAACAAGTGGGCAGGGCTGGGCAGACACGACACATCCGACACATCCGTTGGCCTTTCCCAGATAAAGGCATGTTATCTGGCTTCTCCATCAAAGCCCTTGGGGCAAGGTGTTTCCTTGTGTCCAACACAGCAGCAAACCTTTCTTTCTGTAAGAAACATTTTGAAGTGTTCCCCAAAAGTGTTCAGAGAAACTTGTGCCAGCTTGCGGTGCTGCTGCTGTGCTGGGATACTCCGGGAGGTTGAACTGCACTGCCTGAAGATGCATGGCTTCCCATGGCTGCTGGGGCTGGCCTGGGAAGAAGGCAAAGAGGGACTCGGGGAGGAGAAGGGCCTTTCCCCATCCTGTGCTCAGTAGAGATGCCTGTGTTTTCTTCGCCAGGTCTGTGGGACCTGGGTGTGGATCCTCGTTGCTGCTACCTCCGTCTCCTATCCCCTGCTGCAGGGATGGGTGATGTACGTGTCGCTCAGCTCCTTCCTTATCTCCCTGCTGCTCCTCATAAGCTACCTCTTCGGCTTTCACAAGAACAGCGAGAACTGGAAAGTGCTGGTAAGGAGGTGCTGGGACATTGGCAGACGTTGGCAGCAGCACTGTGGCTGCAAGACCGCTGTAGCTGGTGATGGTTTAGCCAGCCAGCCACTGGCTCTTCTGCAACCAACCAGCCCTTTTTCCTCCTTTGGCTGCAATTGGAAATGCTGAGGGAAGCCGTGCTGTGCTGTGGGTGCTGTGTGAGCACACAGGAGGGTTCGGCATGGTATGAGGGTTTGGTCCCAGTCCCTGTCCGGGCGTGTGCCCCAATTGAGCACTCACACATGCAGAGGATACACCTCATCCTTAGGGCAAATAAGAGAAGGATGAGACCAGGCAGACATTGGTCCTCTCTGCTGCTTTGTTTTACAGGACAGTTTGTACCACGGCGCCACAGCCATTCTGTACATGAGCGCTGCTGTCTTGCAAGCCAACGCAGCCATCGTCTCTGAGTTACACCCTAACTCTCCGCTTTACTACCAGCTCAACTGTGCCGCATCGGTGAGTCAATCCAGAAAACCCCAGGCAGGCCACAGCACCCTCAATTCCCCTGGGTGAGATGCAAGAGCAATGAAAGCCCCAGCAGAGCTATTCCAAGCCCAGCAGCGTCACACTGGTGACAGCTTCAGCTCCTTGTCTCTGTTGTGTCGTGCAGCCTGCATGGGCTTCTCGGGATCCAGCAGCTCACAAGCAGCTTTACATGGCTACCTCCTGGGAAACTGGGGGGGCTATGCCTCTTCTTTGAGGCTGGAGAGAGCTCTAGGCTGGATGGTTTCCCCAGGCTGAGAGCACTGAGAAAATATGGCATTAGACATTCCCAGCTGACCCCAACTTTTGCTTTTCCTCTCATGCAGTTCTTTGCCTTCATCACGACCTTCCTGTACATCCTCCATGCCTTCAGCATCTACTACCAGTGAGTCTGGCAGCGCTCACTTCACCTCTGCAGGACGAGGGCCTTCCCAGAGCGAGGGATGCAGCTGTTTTCCACCATGGTGTCCCTGCCCCAGCCCTGTTACCCACCCCATGGCAATGGTGGTTGCTTCTTCACTTCATTGAAAGAGGGATTTTTGTACAGCGGTGTCACGGCAGAGAGCTTGTGGGGACATTTTCCGCCTGGCCCAAGGGCTACGCAAGGGGAGGGGCTGGGTGCAGGCTCCAAGCCAGCCTCCCACTCCGATGTTCCACAAAACATAGACAACCAAGGAAAGGAAAAAAAGAAAAGCAGTCCCCAACACATAAATTCATAACAATAATACAATATTGTGTTCCTTGACTTTCAGATCATTTTATTTGGTATGTGCGGTCCCTTAAAATAAAGCATTTACTAACAGTGTCTGACCAAATAGATTTCAACCACGATATAAGCTATGTTCATTGAACAAGGTAATTTTACTCCGTAAGAGTGAAAAATTTCTTTTCAGAACCAGAATATGTTCACAGACTTAGAAAGCTACGACAGGCTTTTTAAACATGTAAACCATAGAACTAATAGCAAGCTTCTAAACATAGTATAAAATTACAGCATGAAAAGACTTTTTACTACAAACAGTTATTTACAGTAGTTCTTCTCCAATGTCTGCTAATTGCCATTATGAAATCTGCAGCCACGGAGCTCAGTCACTGGCAGCACCGTCACCTTGCACCGGCGTTATGTCCCTCCTCTCTGCATCTTCAGCACTGGAGTGACTGGTAGAGGTAGCTCCCTCCTCTCTCTGCCCCAGATAATCCTCGGCTCCCAGAATAGAGTTGGCACGCAGTACGTCTAAGTAGAGAAGGTAGTCCTGGAGATAAGTTGGCAACGGCAGTTCTCGGATAAACTGGTCTGATCGCAAATGTTCACTTGTTAAAACGGACCGGATCTCAAGACGACAAAGATGAGAGAGGGAAGGAATGGAGGCTGGAAAATTAAAAAACCGAAGTGAGCAGGACACCATGGGATTACATCACTTGCCTTCAATTACCTGGTTTAGCTGGATCCCACCTGAATCCCCCCAGTCTCTGGCAGATAACAAGGCAGAGTACTCCATAGTGAAGGGCTGCTGCCTGCTAGGATCAGTGTGTTTGCAGGTTGCCTACAGGAGCTAGAAAAGTTACCTTAAACTTCTAGAAACAAAATGTTAAAGAATGATTTTATCCTTAAACAGAAAGTTTAATCTCACCAGCCTACCAGCTGCCTGCCTGGGGACAGAGGCGCCCGTGCTGCTTTACAGGGCTTAAAGATAAGTCTAGAAGTAAATCAAGCCACAAAATAATGCAAGGGAAAACACTTTTAGGACAAGTATTAAATGACAGCGTATGATGCCAAATGTTCTAATGTTGCTAAATGACTTAGGGCAAGCGCTGCGCCAAAAGATACACAGGCACGTCTGTAAATGTGCATGTGCTCAAAGACAAACTTGCATATTATGGTTCAACATATCCCAATAGAGAACTCCAGCGCCTCCAAATTCTCTTGGAGTGGCTTCTCCATTGATTTTTCACAAGGGATCTATGAACTGCAGTCATTTCTGTGCTCCAGTATAGAAGGGTAAGTATGGCAGGTGTGTAGCTCCACAGGACCATACATTTGCAAGCCTTCTGGTGGAGGCAGGAACACCAGTTCTTGGACTTCCTTGCACAAACCCATCATTTTTTATTTCCTGTGCTCACTCACATGACCAGCTTATCTCAGTTCAAGTGCCTGGTATTCCTCAAACAGGGAAAATTTGTAGTTTTAGCTTGAATATAAGGAACATTTTTTTCCAATGAGGGTGGTGAAACACTGGCAAAGGTTGCCCAGAGAGGCCCCATCCCTGGAAACATTCAGGATCAGCTTGGATGGAGATCTGAGCAACCTCATCTGATTAAAGATGTTGATGCTTCTGCTGGGGTGTGTGGACTGGATGGCCTCTAAAGGTCTCTTCCAACCCAAACCATTGTATGATTCTATGAAATCTGTCTCTCAGCACAGCAGCCGGCGTGCTTGGCCTGAGTGTTCTTGGCTGAAAACTTTCAATCTTTCCTCTCTACCCCTTGCTTGTCCCCTTGCTTAACCCTGCTTTGGCTTTGGTTACTGGATGCTATTACAACACAAATATATTTAACAATAGTGAAGCAAACAAAGAAAGAATTTGATATAAATTTCACAAAATATCCTAATTAGCATTGATTATTCCAAAGAAAGTCTTATTAAATAACATCAACATAATTTTAGATATTTTAAAAATTATTACAGCTGCTTTTAAAGAAGAATTTGCTTTGAAATGAGTCCCTAACAAAGACATCTTGAGTGCAATTTTTCAGTAGCATAATGCAAAGGTCAGAGCATGACCTGTACAGTAGAGCTGCTTTTCTGAAGGCTGAACGCTGCGAGCACTAGTGTTTTCTTGGACAGCCAATTACTCAATCTTATTGGCTGACCACATTTTGATTTGACAATCAACAGCTAGAGTTGGAGGTATTAAGTATGACGATTCATATAGTTTGCATTTTCATTGCTGTCAAACGCAGAACAGGTGAGAGGCTTCACTGCAGATACAAATCAAATTAAAAAAATCAAGTCACTGGGATTTTGTCTGGAAAACAACCAAACAATACTGATCGTCGTCCCTTACGTCTCCCAGGAGGCTGAACAAATCATTTAATGAAGGCACAACACTAATATACAGTCCCTGCCTGTACTTTATAGCACATGCAGAAACTTAAAGTGGACAAGATAGCCTAGACCGAGAGCACGTACTTGAAACATAATTGTGAACCAAACGATGTAATGAGTAAAATTAATTCAAATATGTTTTGCTTATTAGTTTGTTTACGGTAGCTGCTTTTTCTGCTCCTCAGTTTATGAACAAGCAACGTCTGTGGACTGCTTGAACCTTCTCTGCCATTGTGCCTCAGCACACAGAGCTGTTTCTCGCTTACAGCCTGGCAGCAGACATACAGAGACCTTTTTTTTCCCCTAACTGTATCGCTTACCAAAGTGGCTCTTAGGAGTCCATGTGAACTTCTCTTTGTAGTCTGAAAGGTCTCTCTGTACATGTGGAGGAAGCCTCTTCCAGTCCGTGAACTCCAGGATGAAATTAAGGGCACTCTCGCTCACAGAGAAAATCCTGCATAACAACCCACCCCCATAAAGTATCATTTGTCACAACAGCATAAATACAACGATGGAAACAATGCATAGAAAACTTTACTATTTTCTAACAAACCCTTAACAACCTACATCCTAAGCCCAGAAACAGAAAACCATTAAAGAGAAATTCAAAGTAATTTTGACAGCCCAAGCCTTTGCTAATGTGATTTTATCTTCCTCTTTCTTCATAAAATTTATAGTGTAAGAGAAAGGTATCTGCTCTGAAATGTAAATGACTCGGTAATAGGCAGCATTCTCCTCTGCACTAATTTCTTATTCCATTTCCACCTTATTTTTAATAAGATGTCAAGTCACCAGAGCACTATAAGCATTACCATCACATCCAGGGTAAAAATGCACATATATTCAGATACTTATTTACTAAACGAAAAGAAACCCTACAAAATCTGCAAGCGTTTCCAACTCTCCATCTACCAGAGATTTCATTTGTATGTATTCAGAAAGCTGTATGATTTACATTTCAAATCTTTTATTTAGAACTTGCAAAGAAGTTCTAACAATAGCTCGACTGGATGAAGCCTATAAGGAGGTTTATGTACCGGCACAACAACTGCTTTGCTATCACACACGATGACAAGCCAGGCAATTTCAGAACAGCTTCTGTGCTAGATGGGTACGATCCTGAGTTTTCATCTGAATGGAAATCTAAATGCTCTAAACATAAAAAAAAACAGACTAAAAGCTTTTAATACACTTGTTTGTAAGAAGAGATTGTCGTCAACAGTATTTTATGTCCTTTCTAGTTTTTATTATTTCTTTTTTCATATTTGACTGAACTTACATACATCCGCTGAAAATCATACAAGAGAGAGCTGACTGCCTACCTTTCTTTAAAAGAATGGTGATTTTACTTTTCCCACTGGCAATTAAAATTGTCGGTGCTCTGGACTAACCAGCTGATGACCCATTATAGAGTTGTTCTGCACAATGAGCCACCAACAGTTAATGAACAATATGCAGAAATGTCACTTGCTGTGTACTATCCTGTTATCTTCCAGGAGGGCATAGTTAATATTGAACTTAAACTTAAAAAAAAATTAGATTTGTGAATTGTGATGTGGCAAGTGTTACTTTAAAAAGTAGATATTTAAACAAAGGAAGTAATTGACATAAAAGTATTTGTGGATTACGTAACAAAACATAAAAAAGCATCACATATGCTATACATGGACAGTGAGATTTTTTTCAGTTGTTGAACTGCAATCTTGTAGCACGTTTACTTTTGTAATCACTTAGTCTTCTGTGAATAAATATGATCTACAGAAGCACAGGTATACCATACTTTATATATGCTCCTAATTATTGTCCAGAAAGCTGTGGATGCTAATGATTAACAGAATCTCACTAGGTCATAAATGAACGCATTTAAAACTACCAGTTATATTTTAATCATGACATCTTAACAGGATCTGAAATCTAAATAAATAGTCAAGTAAACCTTAAAATTCTACTCCTTTCACACAGTTAAGTAAGGCATGTCATGAGTTGATGCACCTCGCGTTATGTTGTTAACAGCTGAGGCTTGTAGTAGTAAAGTCTAAGCATCAACTTTATGGACAAGAAAAAAATAGGAGAAAATAGAAATACTTCATAATTTAAACACAAGTTTCACTCTGTATGTCTAATTAGCTATAAGACATCACCAAAGTTATTTGTATATGCAAAAACTTTTAAAAAAAAAACAGTCTGGAATTTTTGTCACATTATTTTGTTTAACCCAATATCTAATTGCATCCCTTTCCTCTCCTCCTAGCCCTGGCCCAGCTTCGCTTCACTTTTCTTTCCCATCCCCCCTGACCTCTTTCATGGTATTTCTTCTTCCCACTATTCCATATTCCCACACCATTATATACCATTATTATATTACCAGACACTCAATTTGCAACTAAATCTGGGAGCTAATAAGAGATGTTTGGCATAAAAATCATGAAACAATGCCTAGGGTAGTGACAAAGCAATCTCCATTCTGGTTTTTTGCCTAAAAAAAATTAGTTTTACTGAATCCAGCCGTTACCTGTGAATGATTTATTTCAGACTTCCCATAACCCTCGACACCCGGGATCATGGCAGCTGATTATCAATTCTATCCTCCGTGTTTAATAACACTGGCAACAGCTTTGCAGATGTGCATACAATATTTAAGTAAACAAGACAACATTATCTGCTTACCAGAATCTGTGCATTAAATTCACTGGATTAAAACCAGCCAAGAGTAGATAAGGCAGCCACTCCTTGTACTCCTCATGCGCTTTAACTGTGTAACGTACGAACTCCAATAACTGGTCTCCAGAAGGCAGTAAACAGCCCAGCTTCAAGAAGCGTTGGAACAAAGTAAACTTTTCATGGAACAGGCAATATCCCAAATTAATCCCAAGTAAGGTGATCCCATATTTCAGGAAAATATCAATGAAAGAAAATAACCTATGAACAGCACACAAGGAACAGGACAACCTGTTAGTATTTCCCCAGAAAGCAGGTACCATTTCGCTTCTTACCTCTGAGAAAGCAGATGTCTTCTATCAAAAATCCCCCCAACCCAAAGACAAACCCAGCACACTGTGATGATCACAGTTCTGTCTGGAAAGCATCAGTTTAAACGGTATTGTAGAATTAGCTTGGGAGAACACAGTCCCTACATTTAACTCATTTGTTCTTTTTGTTCTGAAAAGCCTACATCTCCAACCAGGTTTCAGTCCTGCAAAGGAACCTTTTTGACTCACAAAGAGAAACCACCCAAAGTCATCAATTAATGGCACCTGAAACCCACAGGTATCCCCACACGCTTGCTGTAAGTGGAAAGCACTGTAACTGCTTGATTGGCTTCATCTTAAAAATATGCTGTATGCAACAAACGGACAAGATGGGAAAATACCAAACCACTTGGAACTCGAGGACCAGCCTTGTGTTCAAACTCGTTACATTACATCCAGCTGCATTTGCAGGAAGCTCTGCCACCCACTAAACTACTGTAAACACTTTAAAATATTCTTATTCAAATCATTTTATCAATTATAATATGGTAATAGGATAACGAATAAGACTATGACCAATAGTGCTTTTTACTTAGTAATTAGATTGCATATGACTTCCTAGAAGTGGTGATACATGTTACTTGTCTCATTTATCGCACATTTTGGCAGTTACCTGGTCTGCAGACCTTCCTAAATTATTTATTATACACTATGAATAGGACAGAAGGGGGAAAACAATATCCAAGGACTTTTTAAAAGAGTCTTTCTAGGAGTCTGCGATGAAAATCAGTTATAACAAACCCTACGAACTGTTTCACTGCACACTTTATATGTCGCGTATCAAGATAGCGGAAAGCCCATTCTGCCTCATACCCTCATGCGTGATTTCACATGCATCAGAGTTTGGATCTGGGGGAGTTCCTATCTCAAGCAATTCAAAATTATCTGCAGCCTGACCAGAGACACAAGAGGCTGCAACAGGCACCATCGCTGGGATGTCCTTTCACTACTAAACCCAAACCACTCTGTCCTTGATTTTTGTCTTTGAAACAAGCTCTTTCAGTTCAAGTAGGATAAACTCAAAGTATTACTCCAGTATTTTGACTTCATGAACACCACGAAACCAGCAAGTTCTTTATTACAACTATGGCACTGTAGATTGATGGCATTCATTTGGTAAAGTTTCTAAACATTTTCCTAAGACAACTGTAAGGATACGCAATCCTGTTAATAAACAGCATGCAACTGGTACGCACTTTGCAAAAACATATATTCAAATGTATTCAACAAAGACTATCCCAGTAAAGTTAATTCTTACAACAGCCTGGAGAAGAGGAGGCTCCAAGGAGACATTATAGTGACCTTCCAGTACCTGAAGAGGCTACAAGAAAGCTGGAGAGGGACTGTTCACAAAGGCTTGCAGTGATAAGACAAGGGGTAATGGGTATAAACTGGAGAGAGGCAGATTTAGACTAGATAAGGAAGAATTTCTTCACCATGAGAGTGGTGAGGCACTGGCACAGGTTGCCCAGGGAAGTTGTGGCTGCCCCATCCCTGGAGGTGTTCAAGGCCAGGTCGGATGGGGCCTTGGGCAGCCTGATCTAGTGGAAGGTGTCCCTGCCCATGGCCGGGGGTTTGGAACTGGATGATCTTTCAGGTCCCTCCAACCCAAACCATTCTATGATTCTATGATTCTTTATCCTGGGTAGGGAGCAGGGGGAGACCATTTCATCAAGAACATAATTTTTAATTGGAACAGGCTTTCTTGTAAAAAATAATTTCTCCCGTAGCCTCTACCCATCTGTGTACAAGCCTCAACTGTTTAGAGGATTCAGGGCACTGATGCTTATCCTCCAAATGTCAATATTTTGTCTAAAAAGGTTTGCAGACAACAAACTTTTGGAATATAAAATGAAAATGTTGTGTATTTTGATTTTTCTTCCTTACATAAAGGAAATTGGAGGAGGTCACATGTGGAGTAAAAGAAGCAGGAATGAGAAACCGAAATCATGATTCCCAAATATAAGCCAGCCAAGAGCTGTAATTTCACATCTACTGGATAAACTCCTTTGAACAAAATTAACTACTACCAAAACCTCATAAATTTAAGTGGCAGCACATACGCAGTGAATTTTGATCCGTGTACATGAAATATTCTTTTAGAATATCTGTTTTAAGAACATTTAAAAGCCTTTATGAAGATATTTTCCTCAATGAAATGTGCTAGCCACATAACATTTGTGCACATTAATATTCCTGAGAAAGTGTGTCTACAAAGGGTGAACTAACCAGGGTCTTGGCAAAATATGAAAGGACAGACAGCAATCAGCAGAAATAAAAAGAAGTTTTCAAATGTATTCTCTACTATATGAAATTTCTCTGTTGTTTTAAAGCATAAAGCAGTTACCAGATAATTACTCTCAAGTCTCAATTAAAATCTACAACATAATGACATTACATATCTACACAAAGGTCAGAACTGCCAAGAAGTGACCAAGATTTAATGTTCTACCTCAGTTTGAGCTGTGCCACTATTCAATCCTTGGAATATTATTTTATATGTTGAATTATTTTGGGAGGAGCACAAGATGAGCCTGGGGACAGCAACAACTAGATCTACAGTAACAGCCCACTCCTCCACGAAAAAGGAAGAGGAAACTTCAATACTAAAGCAAAAAAAAACAGCAATAAGAACATGAAAAGCACTCCAGTGGCATTCCATATAGATACACTTAGGAATAAGGCTTTTAGACTTTATTATTTTTCCTCTATAATTATAGCCTTTGCATTATGTAGTAAGCATTGTTTTATTTCCTGCTGAATGCTAAGGATGCACGTGACTCACCAGGCACAGAAATAAATAGGTCCTGATCTAAAAGAAAGTATGATTCAGTTTCCGAGTTCTCCTTACAGCTATAGTGTTGAGTTGATTTATTCTGCTTGTCCTATGCATGGGGCTGTCATACAGAAGGAAAACACTTTTCCAGCAACTCATCCTCACTGAAAAGTATCTGGCTGCTTAAATCCTTTTGATCCAATTACAGCACCAAGTCATGTTCCCAGAGGACAGAGATGTGTTGATGTTTTGAAAGCACCAAAACTGCAACCATGTTCTACAAGACTCCTCTTCAAGGAGCTGCTTCCCCTCGGAGATTTCAGCAAAGTTCTTCAGCTCGTGCGTGCAATCCAAACTGCACACACCATTCAGATACCTACAGTTTTCCTCCATCAGCTGAAAAAATGAGGAAGGCAGGCAGGAAAACTGCACATTTAAATAAAGGTCAATATAATTGTGAATAGCTTCAAAATACAAGAGGTGTACCTACTTTTTTTGGAAGACCATACACATGGGAGACACGCAATCAAATTTAAGGCACTCTTGAGCATCTGGACTGTAGCCTTCTCTAAGTAACATTTCCAAACATTCTTTATTACCACCATAAACTGCTGAGTACACAGGGCTCACTTTGCCTTCGCCTTTGTCACAAATCCGATCAGTAATTGGTATTAGTAACTCCAATATCCTGCAAATATTTAAAAACGCTATTTACTTTGTGAACTCATGCAATCATTATTTTTTAAACGTATGTTTATATCTCATACAGTTGTTATGACTTAAGAAGGAAACTTAAGTCATATCTATGACTACTATCACTACTGAGTTTGCATGAAAGAACAACTTTCATCGTGTCACACATAAACCCATGACAAACATTGTGCTTTGGCATGGATTTAGGCTGGCAATAAATATTTTAATCCGAACCAGAGACACGTACTTCCTATCACTCAACAATCCCTTTTAGCAATCAAGTAACTCTGCATATTAAATCCAGAATTCATAGAAATCTGGAAGCAAACTGAAAGTGTGAGTTGCAAATCTCATTGAGATATTGAAACACAAAAATCATTCTATTTTGTAGCTCACACCTCTGGTCCACGTACTTTCCAGCTCAGGAGGATCAGTGACAAACGTGGACTCCTTTGCACCTGCAACTTGCTTGTGCTGCTCAGAGGTCACCAGTTACATACTGTTGTTACAAAGGTAGCGTTTGATTTAAAGACATTTCTAGTACTGCTGACTTTGCTAACCCATCTTCTGTTTCTGAGAAAGTGTGCAAAACCCAGATTCCTCACTACCTACTCGAGCCTGCCTTTTTCATCGGTTTGAGAAAAGGCATCAATTTGATGTGAAAACTTTAATAACAACTCAGCAAAGCTGAGGCAAAGCTCAAAAATGCACTTCTGAAAGGATTGAAAGAACTGGTTTGTGGCTTTAATTTTCTGGCTGGTTCAGCAAATTATTTATTTGCATATGATTACTTCTGGTACTTAATGGTCAGGATTGTAATTCAAATTAAGAGCTGTCCAATTTATGCAGAAAGCACATGCTATCATTATTTACATTTTAAAATGTAAAAGTAAGATGGCTGAGTGAATTGGTATCTGATTCAGCACTGTGGAAACATCTATATACTCATTAGGATATCGATCACACTCAGATTAGATGCTGAATTCAAAATGGTTGTTCACTTTATTGAGACTACTAACAGACATTTAAAATACCAAAACAATAAGAAATTCTAAACCATAAATTGAGAAATCATTTGTCTTTTAAAGCTGAATATCCTCTTTGGAGTAGGTCTTCATTAGCAGAATCTTCTTTCTGAATCTCTTTTTAATCACCTACCTTTTATGGCCCATTTGAGCTGCTGCGTGAATAGGTAACTGCCAGTTATCGTTGTTGCAGTAGAGGTTTGGATCTGCCCCTTTTGATAAGAGCAGTTCCACACATTCGGTGTGGCCCTCCTGTGCAGCAATCAGCAGGGGGGTGGCTTTATCCTTGGCTTGACAATTCACCTCCGCACCTGACAAAAAAAGCCAATGCTCTACATCACCACTACACCACACAAAATAAACATCACATTAAAGGTCACCAGTGATTGGCTTTCACACAGTCACTTCACAACCCAACAAGTTTTCCACAACAATAAGGAAACATTTTTTAACTTGTTGCTAACTTTTTAAACAGTCAGTGCTTAACATTAACTCTGTCAAAGATCAGCACAACATGAAATGGGCATGCAGGTGGAAAGGCAGAGGACCAGGCAATATTTTGATCGTAATTGTTTTCTGAGATTCAGCCCCAAGTGTTGGTAGATCAGTTAGTATGATTCCTCCCATCCTGTCATGGTAGTTTCAGGTTTAAGAGTTACACAATTAATTTTGGTTGTAAGGACACATGCACTTAGACACATAAAACTCGTTGATTATGAAAGTGAAACTGTTGCTGCCACTATGACCAGACAGAGTTATCTTCATTTAGCCTGAACAATACCCTTCACAAGAGCAATGCCATCAAAATCAGACCACTAACGCAGTGCCATTGAGGGTTTCTAGAACAACCTGGTGATCCTAAATATTTCTGTTAATCTTTTCTTAGTCATTATCTCCTACCATCACTTGCTGAAAACTACACTGAATTAGTGCAACAAGACTTAGACAGTTAAGATGGTTTTGCATACCCATCTGCAACTAAAGCTACATTAAAAACACTAGAATTTGAACTTGTGAAGTGCAAAAGGAGAACTAAAATGGTATCTGGCGACAGGTTGAAGGAAGTTTTAAAACAATGAAGATAAACAAATGATCTCTATTACCATGGGATACAAGCAGTCTTAAACTCTCCAGCTTTCCATACTGAGCAGAAACAAACAAAGGTGTAATTCCAAAGTTATCTTTACATTCCTTGCTTGCTCCTTTCTCCAGGAGTATTTCCATTATCTCAGTGTATCCCTGAAATAAATATTTTTATTCTTAGCCAACCAAAAAACAGGGAATGGACGTAATCTTTTTTTCCACACACACTCCAAACAGAAAAAAGAAATAACAGCAATATAGTCAAGATTCTCTAGATGCACCGAAAAAAATAATGTCAGAAAAAGATCAGTTTAATTCAATTTTTTCACATTTACTCATTAACATGATGCATATAAATGGAAATTTAACTTCTTTATTAGAACCATTAGGCCAACATATTTCTATCCTGTAAATATGTCATATCTCACTGATGAAGAGATACTAAACAGAACTCTATTCTCAAACTCTCTCTATGCAACACTTATAATACTTAATTATTGCTTCACAACATACATCTCATGGAGTTTCAGATACACACTTCAGTGCATTCCAAGCCCTTCATCATGTGGACAGTCTTAAGACTGCTATGGTAGGCTAGGAAAAATTACCCGATAAAAAAGGCAAACAAATAGAAAAACTATCACTTGGAATACACCAGCTGCAGAGAAATGATACAACACACTTACACGTACCTGAAAAGAAGCTTCGTGCAAAGAATTCCATCCAGACCAAGAATGCAGTCCTTTAACATTTGCTCCATGTTGGATCAGAAACTTTACAATGTCTGTGTGTCCATTTTCAACAGCTTTGCACAGAACAGTAAAAAAAAAAAAAAAAAAAAGAAAAGAAAAAACAATTCTTATCAAGAAAAAAACATTAGTTGGAAAACTCAAATGGTCTCATCACTGACTTCCTGACACAGTAGTCGTAATTCTTTTAAACTGGCCTTATATCTGCTTACTTGCCTTTTACTTTCACATTGCCAGAACAGAGTAGGAGAATTGGAAATTTATCCACAAAAATTTTAGTTAGACTTGTTAAAATTCCACCTCCACAGATAATGAAAGCAAGTCTTCCTCCTCCCTCTTTCCTGTGGAACACAGAGACCATTCTGCAGCAGGCACCTAACTACACGACAGTTGCAACAGCCTCCTGAACTTGTGAAGTTCGGTGGATCTCTTATAACAAATTTCTCCAAACTTAAACTTTTCAAAAGTTGGAAACTGTTTTAAACAATTATATCAAACAAATTTATAAAGTGTACATTTAATTTATGCCAATGCATTCGTTGGCAAAGCCTCCTTTAGCATCCTGATTCATCCTCAAGTTTTTGCCAATGACAATCCTACCAAGGCACATTTCCCATGTAACAATAACAGCTTCATATAGTGATAAATGACCTGTAAACGGTTGCTAATGTTTGAATAACTTTTAGAGTATTAGCACAGAAGCGGCCAAAGGAGAGCCTCTGGCTTGTGATGCTCAATGTCTAACACAGAGCGGTGTCATAACCCCGTTATACAGCCTGGACTAACCTGACCACAACCTTTTTCCTACTTAAAAATCACTTGGATACACAACCCCAGGACTGTTTCTTGGCCCTGTCTAATCTATGTAAGCACTTATACACAGTGTTAATTACCATTATCCAGTATGTTTTTAATTATGATTTCCCCACAGTGCTACCTGTTATCTATTGTTTTAAGCAAATAAACTATATAGTCGATTCAAAATAGATTTGCAATCAAAGGTAATGTGGCAGCCATGCTGTTTGTCTGGGTACAGGGGTGAGTAAAACAATAAGTACATTTAATCAGACATTTTAGACCCTGGGGATTCACTATAACAGAAGTTTCAAGCATTTAATTACGTCAAACATAAATAATAGAAAAAATACTAAGATAATGGACCTCAATTGCTAAAATAGGAACTGCAAAAGGAATGAGAGGCCTTTCCATATTGCTGGGAAAAGCCCGTGGTATTTTTGAGTATCCTCAAAATATTTCAGGATCATCAGACAGGCAGGAGACTTACACAAGGTGCGTTCCAGGTGATGATTACCTTATGTGATTTTTCTGGTATGGGATTAAAGTTTGTTCAGTTGTATGGTTTTGTATAGACAAGACAGACTAGGCTTTTGGAAATAATAGTGCAATTTATTAGCATGACTTTTCAATAAAGAACTGGGAACGTAAGTAAATTAAAAAGTTCCAAGCCAATGCTAACAATTGGGGCCACGGGAAAGCAAGAAATAAAACCTTTTTTAAACCTCTTAAATGTGAAATTGGAAAACTAATGGTAGTTCATGAATTTTTATATGTTTCCAACCCAGCAATTTGGACATACTGATGCAGTAATCGTGAGGAGATTGGGAGGAGTTGACTGACAGGTGAATTTGTCAGGTAATTTTGGGGATGACATCTACCAGGCACCCCTAAAGACCCCCTTGGAGGATGCACAGAAGGTGCAAGGTATGACTTGGCGTTTATTGTAATAACATGTAAATAAGTGATTACATGCAAAATGAATAATGCATGGCTTTGTGTAACTTCATATATAAATGAAGGTCACAAACCCCTTGAGGTGTGCTTGATTTGAGGAAAGCCTCCAGGCAGCTGGGATTTGTGCAAACATGAATCAAACAATGTCTCTCCCAGTGATGTAGTTATTGGCTTATTGCACACTGGGTGAGGGATCCAACTTTTTTGACAACAACATAAGTAGGGAGGAATGAAAAAAAAAAAAGACTTGAAACCACCTCATAGATGTAATCCTACACCTCCTAGACCCTTTCTGTGCTAGAAAGAAACAGAAGGTAATGCAGAAAACCAATATGGCTTTTTTTCAGTTTTGTTTTATAACACAGTCTGAAGCAGATTTAACCGTAAATGAGAGGTAATTTCTAGACCCACTACATCTCTGAATCTAAAGCCTAACATTTAAGCTACAAAAATGTAAAACGTAGTAGACAGTGAATAAACTCTGGTGAGTTTAAAGTCAGTGAATAAGCTTTCCCCCACTCATTGATTGGTCTACGATTTCAAGAAAGCTTGTGTCACCTAGGAACAGTGCAGTGGTCTCTTCGGTGGTAACTTGATTGGGGTCTGCCCCAGCTTCCAGAAGAACACGAAGACTTTGCAAAGACCCATGGCGTGCAGAGAGGTGCAGGGCACACAACCCATCAAAAGTCTTGGAATTTATGTAGTCATCAGATGAAGCTACAAATGAGAATAACAGAGGAAAAAAAAAAGAAGTGTATTTTGCAATGAATTTCAAAACATGAGCAATGTGGCCTACAGCATATTCACAGACGTGCTGCTATTGACTCTTTTGAACAGCACTGTCAGTTGTTGTTGGCCCTACGCAGACGCTCGCCTTGGACAGAGAAAGTAAACTAAAATTGTCATTCAGAGGCTAGAACACGCCAGTTACTCTTTAGCATAGCTAGGCAGTGTCTGTGAAACCACACAGAAATTCACAAAACACATAGGAACAGGGTAAGAGAAATCTATTTAATTTATATTTTATATCATGGTAACTCAGCAGAAAATCACACTATTTCACATCACATTTTCCTTACCTGCATTAACCAGCACCCTCAGACATTCACTGAAATTGTGAGCTGCTGCTTCGTGGATCGGCATCCACCCTCTGTTATCTTGAACGTCAATGCTGTATCCCTGCTTAATTAGTTTCCTCAGCATTTTAACATTTCCTTCTCTGACTGCAAGCCCAACGACAGAACATCGATCAGAGTACGCCTCCGTGAAATCCATCCTTGCTTATGGCAAACCTGCAGGAGGAAAGAAGAAAGGGAAAGAGGGAGAAGAGATGTCTGTTAGTACACAGATTCACAGAATTGTTTGGGTTGGAAGGGACCTTAAAGCCCACCCAGTTCCAACGCCCCTGCCATGGGCTGTGAGAACCTCATGAGGTTCAACAAGGCCAAGTGCAAGGTCCTACCCCTGGGTCAGGGCAATCCACGTTTCAGTACAGGATGAGGTATGATGTGATTGAGAGCAGCCCTGTGGAGAAGGACTTGGGGGTGCTGGTGGATGAGAAGCTTGACATAAGCCAGCAATGTGCGCTCGCAGCCCCGGTGGCCACCCATGTCCTGGGCTACATCAGAAGCAACATAGACAGCAGGTCGAGGGAGGTGATTCTGCCGCTCTATTCCTCTCTGTGAGACCTCATCTGGACTATTGTGTCCAGTTCTGGAATCCACAACATAAGGATATGGAGCTGTTGGAACAGGTCTAGAGGAGGGCTTCAAAGATGATCAGAGGGCTGGAGCACCTCCCATACGAGGACAGGCTGAGAGAGTTGGGGTTGTTCAGCCCAGAGAAGGCTCCGAGGAGACCTTATAGCGACCTTCCAGTACCTGAAGGGGCTACAGGAAAGCTGGGGAGGGACTGTTCACAAAGGCTTGTGGTGATAGGACTGGGGACAATGGCTATAAACTGGAGAGGGGCAGATTTAGCCTAGATACAAAGAGGAATTTCTTCACCACGGGAGTGGTGAGGCACTGGCAGAGATTGCCCAGGGAGGTTGTGGCTGCCCCATCCCTGGAGGTATTCAAGGCCAGGCTGGATGAGGCTTTGGGCAGCCCGGTCTGGTGGGATGTCCCTGCCCATGGCCGGGGGGTTGGAACTGGATGATCTTTAAGGCCCCTTCCAACCCAAACTCTTCAAAGAGTCTATGCTTTAAGATGTCGGGTGCCACCTCGCTCACGCCCCGAGCTCCCTGCCCCCTCCCTGCCCCGTGTCCCCGCCGCCAGGCGCAGCCCCGGCAGGGCCCGCCCCGCCCGCAGCGCGCAGCCTCGGCTCGGGGCAGCCATGTGGGTGTTCGGCTACGGGTCTCTCATCTGGAAAGTGGATTTCCCTTACGAGGAGAAGATGGTGGGGCGCATCCTGGGATACAGCCGCCGCTTCTGGCAAGGCAGCACCGACCACCGAGGCGTGCCGGGAAAGGTGAGGATGGAGAGGGGAAAGGGGGGTGACTCGATCCATGCCAACCGGCCGGGCTCTTCCCTTGGGAACCTCGGGGGAGCAGGCGCGGGCAGCCTTCCAGCATCCCGGCTGCTGGACGGCTGCCTCCCCCACGCCCCCGCTCGGAGCATCCCTGCTTCTGGGAGGCTACCCTCCAGTTTCAGGTTTAAACTTCTAATTCCCCCTTGCCCTGTACAAAGTGGTTCCACTTCGCCTTCCCATTCATTTTGCCGTGGGAAACAGTATTTCCCTAAAGCTCAAGAATTCTTTTCCTTCTGTATTATCAATCGAAACAAATAAAGAAGGTAAGGAACTTCAAAGAGGAGAAGAACGACAGGTTGGAAGGGACCTCAGGGATCGTCTGGTCCAACCTTTGTAGGTGATACATAGTTTAAATGAGATGTCCCAGCACCCTGTCAAGCTGAGCCTTAAGAGTGTCCAGCGTAGAGGAATCCACCACTTCCCTGGGGAGATTGTTCCAATGTTCTCACAATGAAAATTTTCTTCCAGAATACAATCAGAATCTCCCCAGGAGCAACTTTTGCCCTACCCCTTGTCTTTTCCGCTACACCTTGTCTTTTCTTCATGACTCCTTGTAAAAAGGGAGTCTCCATCCCCTTGGCAGACACCCTTTAGATACTGGTACACAGTGATGAGGTCTCCCCTAAGCCTCTCAAGGCTGAACGAACCCAGTTCTCTCAGCCTTAAATTTTATGGAAGGTTTCCCAGTCCTCTGATCATCTTAGCAGCCATGCTCTGGGCCCTCTCCAGCCTGGCCGCATCGTGGTTATTTTTGTTACTCTAAGTCCATTATAACAGCTCAAAAATAACTCAGTCACTATAGACATTAATGTAAATAACTTAAGGAGAAATAGTGGAGTGTCAGGCTTGGAAGAGAAGGCATCTCAGTAAGTAAGCCCAGAAGCACTGACCTGAGTAACCACCTTTCCATCAGCTTTTTTACTTTCAAATGAAAACTCACAGGGGAGGAAATATTTGCCTACAGGAAAACTGTGAAGGGGCTCTTTATCAGTGAGTGCAGGGCTAGGACAAGGGGGAACAGTTTTAAGCTGAAAGAGGGGAGATTTAGATTAGGTATTACAGAAGAAATGTTTTCCAGTGAGGGTGGTGAGACACTGGAACAGGTTGCCAGAGAAGTTGTGGCTGCCACATCCCTGGAGGTGTTCAAGGCCAAGCTGGTGAAGTTTTGAGCAACCTGATGCAATAGGAGGTGGCCCTGACCATGGCAGGGGGTTTGGAACTGGATGGGCTTTAAGATTTCTCCCAACCCAATCCATTCTATAATTCTATATTTACTGTCTGGAAAAAAATAAAAAGCCATCACAAAAAAGAAATTAAAATTCCAGAAGCGAACATTCCCAATTTCATGTGAACATATATATCTATTTAAGCCACAGGAGTGAAAATAATATAGTCTTGCTCTTCTCTGAAGTCTGTACCACACATAGAAGGGCTACTGCCCCTATGTAATTCTATATAGCTCGACAAATGTTAAAGAAACAATAGATTACAGAAGCACCCAACAAGTTAGATGGATGACTTTGATGTGGCAGGAATGTTATTTATAGCTGCAGAATCTGCTCACGATTTAGTCGTCAGAAATACAAACTGATCATAAATATACAGAAACCGATACTTCAATATAGCATTCTAATGATTTATCTACTTTTAATGCTGGCTTAGTATCATGAGAGTATGTTTTCCTGATGCTCCCTAAAGCAGTTGTCTAGCCTGTACTTTAGTGAGTCCACTCTAAAACTGCAATACAGTTTTAGAATAGCTCCTTCAGAAAAGGCATAAGGATTCTTTTTAAAAATAAAACACAGCATGCTACACACAGCATGGAAGAAATTTTCGACTAGTTGCAAGTAGTACTCGTTAGAACCTCCAACACCGTAAAATAACTTGCACAGTACTTAATGATAATACAAGACCCCCCCTGCATTCAGTTCTCTCCGATGCAAATCACTCTGCTTCAGGTACTAGCATGAGTTGGGCATGTATTTAAAAAAAAATAATTAAAAAATTTAGTGCAAAGAAAGAAATTCTGCACAAGCAGACTCGGCAGGCATGTTTTTCAGGTCAGAGCAGTGCTTTGAAAATGCAGCTGTCCCGTTCTGAATTTAAGCCAGGAAACACTTTGCCACGTTGCTTTTAAAATAGAATTGAAAGCCTGGCTTTGCCACCCAGCTTACCACCCTGTCATACACACAATTCCACACCTCACCTTGCTGGAGAGATGCCGTGCCCTGTGGCTGGCTCGACTGATTGGAGAGCTACCATTTGCTTTCTCAGTGTAAACACTAATTTCTCATCTATGAGTCATACCCTTTTAAAAAATTATGTTTATATGAGCACTGGGAAGTTTCTGTGCCTCTCATGAATTTGGATAGTTGAAAACCATGTGCAAAAGTTGTAAGGGTGGGGCATAATAAGAGTGTGATCCCATCAGCCCGCCCTACTGAGGAAAGCCTGCCTCAAAACCAAACCAAACATCACCAGTCAGAGAAAGTCCTACTCTCTAGGCTTCTGAAAGGAATAAGTCCCACACCAGCCAGTTTTTCTTCCTTTTTGCAAGTGTCCTCAGTGACCTCATTGCATCATGTTCTGCTGGGCTGGCTGAAAGTCAGGGGGATACTTAGAGTGACTGTCTTTGTGCAGATGTTGTGTGTACTCGGGTCCAAGAGGCTTAGACATTTTTAATTCTCTCCCACTCAAGATGATACCCAGAACCATCATCTGCAGGCAAACAGAACTTTAAAACAACAAAAAAACCCGCACAGGTCCACACTAGGTTCTGTTTCTATTTGGATGCTTGTTTGGATAGACTGGTGGTACAGGTCATTGTTTATGTGGACTGGTTAATGCATTTTGGTTTACATCTTATATAAAACACTTAGCATAAGCAAAATACACTTTTTTCTCAGCATCAAGAAGGTAATGCCTTTTTGTGTTCCTGAAGTCCATGAGTTGTTACTCCTGCTTGGAACACAAAAAGCCTCCCTCAGCATCCAGTGAGAAAACACGCAGCTAGGACCTCCCATTTCACCAGGCCAAAGGCTCTCTGTTATAAAATCTTTATAATATTTGACATCAGAGATGAAATACATCTCTTGTGTGTGAGCTAAGAGTGTAACTGTTCAATACTACCACATTTTAAAGAATAGCAATATACCAATAGCCAACAAGTTTAAAAACCCTCTAAAAAGGCAAATAAAAATTTCTTCATGCAACCTTCACAAAAAATGGCAACAAAAATGCAAACCTCCATCCTTGACATCAATCTTCTCAACCATTAAAATCTGAGGGTTTGGTTTTGCATGGAACAGCACAGAGATGTAAATGTATTCAAGGGCCACAGCATGAAATTATGGTTTAAACAATATGGTTTAAAAAAAAAAGTGAAGTTTGGCTACCTGTCCTTAAAATCTTCCTACCTCCTAGCTTTGGAGTGCTTGCTTTATCTGCTCTCCTTGATCCGGCACTACCTACTCAGCTTGACTGCACGGCACACTGACAGGCCTGACATTTGGGGAATCTCAGTTCTGGCTCTGTCAGAGTCTGTCCTTGTTTCTAGCCCTCTGATGTACTTGAGAAGGGAAACCTGATGACATAAATAATCCAGCTCCAGCTGTCTGCTGCCACTGTCCAAACTGAAAACTCCCAAGTGTCTGCATGCATGGAATTACGGGGTCAGCTAATGTTAAATCATTTTAAGATAATGAAAGACTTTTACTTTAATAAAGATGAAATGGAGAAAAAAAGGAGGTTAGACTAGAGAATCTCCCAAGGTGCCTTCCCACCTTCACGATTCCCTGATACAAGCTGGCTGTTTCTTCCTGTTGGATGGCTGCCAGTAAGGGAGCTAAAGGGAGAGGACAGATAGATAGGCTCCTGTTACACCATAATAAGCCACAGGAAAAGGAAGTAGAAAAAGCTATGTTTTATTTAAACAAACTTGTGACTTTAAGGAAACCCTTAAAATTTTTTACATTCCTACTTATTAGCAAACTTTCACCTCCCTTTCTGAAAAAAATTAAGAATTATCAAGCTAAAAATATTCCTAAGGTCATATTTCCTTTTATTCCATCTCACTTTCATATCCAAATGCAAAAATTGATTCCTCTATCAGTAAACATTTAGTAATTTTAGTGGCTAAGCAGTTTGTAGTGCCACTGAAAACAATCTAACAGTGGAAGATCTTATTTCATTTGACCCTACTATTTCATAGCATACATCAGCTCCAGCTCAGGACTGTCCTAAGGAGCTCTGTCTCCATGCAGATGGACAAAGCCCTTATGCCGGGAGAATGATCATAGAGTCTAGCAGAGACTCTGCACCATGTTAATGCTATCTTCCTCTTTTTACAGAACTTAGGGCAGTAAAACCTAGAAAAATGTCCCATCACATGCACTCTTAAGGCAGGAGTACATTTGGGAACTCTAGTGCACAGTACAATTGAGGGCCTGAAGAGAAATACACCACCACAAGTTGAAATAACTTGTATTTAATTTTCTGCAGTGGCTCCCCTTCCGATTCAGAGAGGTGATGGCCCGTAGCACTACAGAAGCCTTAAGAAAATTCCCACGTGGCCACAGACCACACTGTTGCCCTAGTCTGATCCAATGCAAGGATGCCTTTGTGAGCCTCCCTGGCAGCAGGCTACACAGAACCAACACACATCATCCAATTTATTCAAGTTTACCCTTGCCAGTACTCTCTGGACATGACAAAAATGGGCTTGGTTTGTATTATATAACTGGTCATTTATATTTGCTTAGCCAGCAGATGCAATACCCACGGTTCCTTAATGGTGTTTGTTTTAGGTAGTTCCATGCAGGACAAGGACTCTGCAAACCAATACAATAAATATCCCGTCCTTCCCTAGACAAACAGATTGTTCTTTCATCACACAACCCGTCTGAAGATTAAGTCCTCTGCAGTACTTTACTTTCATGTAGTATTTTGGCTTCAGATACAGGCATTCCTGGTAATAAAGAGAAAATTGTTTCTATCGTACAATGTCTCTATAATCTGCAATTTACAAACTCTTAAGTGACCAGTGTTGAGTACACAAGTCAAAGAATTATTAATGGCTATGGAAAAAACTGTTAATAGAAAAGCAAGCCATCTGTATATATATAAACATATTTATGGATACATGCACACACAATTTCATAATACATTTAAAGGAAAAGAGTAGAGCCATTCCAGTCTCACATTAACATATGGAGAAGTATCCCTGCTGGCCTAGCTACGTAGCAGTTATGTCAAAGAAGCACAACAATAAAACGAAAGACAGAATTTACTATTCGTGACCTTCTGGGATCAACCCTTAACATGCATAACAACAAAAGTTTCTGTATTACCTACTATATCTGAGTCTAACTTAGGGTCATTGTGGACAGCTTTATGCGAAAAGCTGTCTTTGGGAGAATAAAAACAGTAAGTTGAGTGCTTGGGAAATGGATAATTGTCTGTGGAGGTGACTAGCACATGACCCAGAGGTAGACCTGTATGGTGACTAGTGTGTGGATTGCCAGACACGCCATCTCACAGTGGTTATGCAAATACAAAATGTCTGAAGAGGGGCAGTTGTCCTGATTAGAGAAATGTGGAATTGCTTCTGTATAAAGAGAAACAAACTAAGAATATCAGAAGCAGGAACACTTAAAAAAGAGAGAGAAGACAAACAAAAATAATTATGTATTTAAATTGTGGAATTCAGTGCAATAAGATTTGGCAGCAACTACATAAAAAGACTAAAACTGTCTGGACAAATCGGTAGAAAAGGGAAGTGTTGCCGACTAAGACAGAAAGACCCAAGCACAGGTTTTAATGCTCTGTCAGAGGTAAGAAAGTGTATTGTGGAATAGAGCCTTCCTATTTGTTTGTATACACCCCCCAAACACATACATACATGCCAGGAGCTTCTTAAAATAGGTGCCTCTTTGTGTTTGCTTCTCTAATAGCACCAGGTGCGTAGGAGGAGTTAAGACAGACAGCATACTTAAGTGAGTGACCACTGGGCTTTATCTTAGCAGGGCAGTTTTGAAAGTATATCCCCAGTTTGGTAAACCTAAAGTATTAATGAAAACATTTGATAATTGGAATTTTGCCATCTCTTGAAGGAAAGAAAACCTTGCCTCATTTCACTGTTATTGCCCAGAACAGATTTGTTAAGATACAAAATACATGTAGATAAACAGTCAAAGATGGATTTAGCATAACTTCAGGTAAGTCTTTCAATACTGTTACTACCAGAATGTTGACTACTTGTCTTTGAGAACATAAACTGGATGCAAGCACAGCAGTCCCGGTTAATTCACTGATGGAGACTGGGTTTAAATAGACTAGATGAACAGATGCATTTTATGGCTTTAAATTGGAGGGGGGGAAGATTTAGACTAGACATGAGGAAGAAATTCTTCACGATGAGGGTGGTGAGGCACTGGCACAGGTTGCCCAGGGAAGTTGTGGATGCCCCATCCCTGGAGGTGTTCAAAGCCAGGCTGGATATGGAAGATGCCACTGCCCACAGCAGGGGCCTTGTAACTAGATGATCTTTAAGGTCCCTTCTGACCCAAACCATTCTATGATTCTAAGTTTTCTTACATCATCATTTCCCAAAAGGAACACATAAGTTATCTTGATTAATCATGGTGCAGACCTGTTTATCTGAAGTACTCGCATTGTGATCAATTAACATTCATTTAGTTTTGTTGCCTTATTTTATCAATCAGATCAAGAGTAGATGGCTGATGCTGAGAGAGAATTGGCGTAAAAATGAAAAAACAAAAGCAGTTCCTTGGAGCTTATAAATACAGTTTTTAAGATTATAAAAGATCTGACACTAAATAAGTAATATCTACACTTGATATTATCTAAACTGCTCAGCAAAAACTAGATTTCATATTTGGCTTGTTTCCAAAAGAGCGCATGGCTTGCCAATGACTCGTTGTCAGTGAGAGACACATGGGTGTAGGCTTACCACAGAAAAAAGCATGACACGTCAATGAAACTATTAGTGATGGGTCATAAAAAGACTGAGATGCAGTAGCCTGAGACTGAAAGTTAGCAAAGACTAAGTGAAAGGCATTCAAGGACATCAAGTTCAGATTATCTTTGTAACTCCTGAGAGAATGAACTTCTATCCTACAACTAGAATTGAATGATGCTAGTATCTCTGCTTTTCCTTTCCTCTAAACAAAGACACCTGGAAACCTGCTTGATGCTCAAATTAGCAATTTTAAACTATAGATTTAGTTCTCCATAGGGTTTTACGTTTTAAAATTGTATTCTCTGGGTTATATAACAAACTTTAACAATTTTCTTTTCAGTATTTACAAACTGTCTTCTTAAATCCTCCTGCAAGTAACTCACTGGAAAAATAGGCCATACCAAGGTATCCTCCCTCTGCCCAGTAAGAGAGAGTGAGTTGGGAGGGGAAAAAGAATGGAAAATTAGCTTATTGCAAAATAAACTTCTTTTTTCAACTTTGAATAACATGGTGCTTATTAAAAATTACTAGCATACTTCTTTGTTCAAAATCATCTAATTAGCTAGGAGCTTTTAAACCTACGGGTTGCCGTGTGTCACAGTGTGCAATTGATGCTTTCTAAAATCCAGTTAGTGCAAACCAAGCCCGGAGTGGTAATATCTTGCTGAGTTCTACACAAGCTAAATTTCTATGTTTCGTTATTTCCATGCCTGTATATAAACTTTTTGAATACAAGTGAGAAGGTTCACCTCGTTGTCAGTGAGGAGATTAAAAAATTGCATAGCACTATGGAGAAGCAACACGACGGAGGACTATTTTACATTAATGAATTATTGTCACTGCTTTAAACAGGAATAGAATTTAGTCCAAGCAGCGCATACAAAGCAAGGGCATTCAAATCCTCCTTGTTTACAACTGCCCTTAATTTAACTTACATGTTGCAGACGCTTTCCACTCAGAATTTAACATTTTGTTTATCAGAGTTTATCTAATACAGAAATAAAAAGCTACTCTTGGAAAATACTTATACTGGACCTCAAAGAAATAGACCTTACTGAGATTGTCCTGGATTTGATCTCAGACCCTTTCATTGCTTTTCATTAGGGTTGCTCATGATTTAGGGTAAAAGCCTCTAACGATTTATTTTTTTAATTTTTAGCCTGGAAGAGTTGTGACTCTGGTGGAAGATCCTGAGGTACAGTACCCCTGTTCTGTCTCTGTAGTGTACAGAATGCCCTGTTGCATTCCCAGCTTGTTTAGTAAGTCTCCATTAATTTTTGCTTCTCTATAAGCAAATAATCGAGTTACCTTTAGTGCAATTAAAAGGTCTCTCAAAATTTATTGGAGTTACACCATTGAATCTTGACTGTTTCAAATAAATCAATGTAAACTAAGGAACTGGAAGTAGTTTGGGTCTACTATTACTAAAGGAATATTTTAAAGTATTTTTCCGGAACACTAATTTCAGCTGTTCAGTTATAAGAATTTTACTTTCAGCATATGTATAGTGCGGACAATGTGCCAGTAGGAGATGTTGTGTCAGAAATTTTGTCCTCTTGAAATAAAAACTGAAGCAAATCAATATGACATTGCAGTGATAAGAAAGGAGAATACCCTTGCTGTATCTTTTGCTACACAGATAAAATGCTTAAGGAATTAAATGCCACAGCCATGCTTTTGGTTTCTATGTAATACTGTGAAGTTAGCTCTTGTTTAGAGAAAACAGGCATTGGTCCAACTCTCCCATTCCTGCTTATCTTTTGACCTTTTCCCTAGGTGTCCCTTGGACAGTGCAGTGGAAGTGTTTGCAAGGGGAGTGCCTGGGCTGGGGAGGGAGGGGGAGGCGAAATAAGGCCCAGGCTTACAGTCATGTAGGCTGTAGGAAAATCATCCTTTCTCTGCTTATATAAGTACCTAGACTTACATTTTACCCATTTATAATTCTGTTTGTGAGTAAAGAAGCTCTCTTTACAACTATCCACTATTTTTTTTTTAGGGATTTTAGCCACCAGAAAGCTCTCAGTTAGACTGCTCACCAGCTAGGACAAAAGCGTTGAGCTAGGCTGGGGAAGCCTGGGGGATGCGATGGCAGGATACACCATGGATGAGATTGCTTTCCCACCCCCTGCTCATCTTCCACACCACCCCCATCCAGCGGCTTGCTCTATTCTGGCACCTTGCTGGGGACAGCTGTGATGATTGTGTCCATCCAACTTTACACTGCTCCATGATGTGTCCCTGCCCATCGCAGGCAGTTGGAACTAGATGATCTTTAAGGTCCCTTCCAACCCAAACTATTCTATGATTCTATTAAATCCCTGCAGGTACTAGTGCCTCCAGAAGCAGGAAGGAAGGATGGCATGGATGCAGAGGGAGAGCAAGGCCACATGACATAAGGCCATAAGACAGGGTGGATGGGTATTTTGATAGTAATTTTTATTTACAGTTGCTTATCCATACATTTACGATATTGCCGTCTTACCAATCTATGGTCCCCGAAACTGCAGCCACAGAGAGAGGCAAGTTTAGCAGTAATTGAAAACTTCCAACTGTTTTTCACAATTAGCAAAACCAGCAAAATGCAAACCACTGTCCCTCATTGTGATTTTCTGTACCTTTCTAGTAGAGTTTTTTTCACTTTACGGTACTGCTGGGTACCATTATGTTACACAGACACCTATAGAGACAAAGAATGCTTATGGCTGTTGTCACTCAGTCTGTATTGTTAAGCAAACTTATTTGTTACCATAGAAACTTTTTTTCCTTTAGCAAACTAGTTTTGTTTGGTTGGGGTTTTTTTTACCCCCTTTTCTCCAGAATCTGGTGTGGCCAGATAATCACACTTTACACATCAACATCCAATGATATGACAAGTCACTTGCTTTAATATCAATTACTCATTCTGTGGTTTAAAAAGGTAACCTTATTTTGAGGATATCTTCGCAGACAGCAGCAATTACTGCACACACCCACCAGACACTGTGGTGAAAATGGCAGTGGCACTTTTATGCAGCTTTGTGCTAGCCTGTGTGTCCCTTTTCACCAATGATACACTGAAGCATCTGGTTTAATGTGTTATTTTTACTTGCTCCATCTGAATTTTTTGTCAGTTAAGAGGAAACCACATTGAAAAAAAGCTTCATACTCCTTGTCAGATTCCTGGATTGTAATTTTTCGTCATCTGAAACAGGAATTCCCTGTACCAAAACCTAAATGAATGAACCTGTCTGCTTTAAATTTCTATCACCACAACACCTGCATGTATTTTCCTATCAACACCAAAGACAGTCCAAATGGCATACTTCAAACAAGAGCGAAACACGTGCAGAAAAGGCTGCTTTCAAAACAAACATTTCCTGGGGTGAACCCACATCCCAGGTGGCTGCGGGAAAGCAATGAACCCTACTCATTAGTGCTGTAACTCTGACAAAAGATGCAGTAGAAAATTAACTCCAGATTTTTTTAACAAAATGCCTTTGCCCAGCATATTGTCTGAACTGCAAAATTCAATGCTCATGAATTAACACTACCAGCATCATCTGATAGCAGGATTAAATACTAAAATCCAGTTTTAGGGTGCGGAAAACCCCAAAACATTAATTGCTTTATCATCATTAGGGTAGCACTGATACATGTAACTACTTCACTGCAGGAAGAATCAACATTTGATATTGCCAGTAGAAAAAATAGACTACCATTTATTTTAACACAGTACTTGTAAGGAACATTTTGTAGCCCTTACTGGATAACAGACCATAATTTGTCTATGCAACTTCAAAACCAACCCCTTCACAAATCAATCCCTACACAGATCTCTCCTATTTGTTTATATAAATCTTGATAAGGGACTATAACTAATTCACGCCACAGATAAATACTTTCTCAGAGATGTTAGCTGTTAAGAAGATAAAGAAATATTCAGGTTCTCAAGATGGTAATGAAATTTATCCTAACAGTGTTTGCTGAAGTGCTGGATGTGCCACATTTAAATGTGCAAAATGAAGGTTCATCTGTCAGCTTATTCTTCTGGTATTTGGTTTCATTGTGGTAACATCACCACACTCATCACCCAGGTACCTGTAACAGATGTAGGTGGCACTGTGGACCTTAGAAATAAAACTGCAACTAAATAGAGAAAGGACCTCATAAAAATTACTTTGTATTTGGTATACTATTTACAATTTTAATTTTCACATACAAATTCTGTGAGGTCAGGAAGATACAAAGTATCCTTTTTGGCAGCTCTGTAGTAGCCAAGGCTATTTACTACTTCACATTTAATTGTAACACGAAATTGTTTTGTGAAAGGCCTCAGCATTAGGAAGAAAGTGGGTGATTGATCTGCAAAATCAGCATTTTGACTGAAACTTTCCTAAATAAAACAGCCCTTTTGGGACTCTTTCTACCAACACTGTGAGAAATAGCTATAAAAAGACTGAAAATGGAAGGTTGGGGGTTTTTTTAAGATAATTTTACCTAAATCAAATGGAATTACATTAATTTTTTGGTATCCTGTTAAACACTGCTTGGATTTTATTTTCTTATATCCTTCAACAGGGTTGTGTATGGGGTGTTGCTTACAGATTGCCAGCTGGACAGGAATGTGAAGTAAAGGCATACTTGGACTTCAGAGAAAAAGGAGGCTACAGGACCACAACTGTCATTTTCTACCCGAAAGACTCATCAGTGAAACCTTTCGATGTATTGCTGTACATTGGAACTTGTGATAACCCTAACTACCTTGGTCCGGCACCTCTAGAAGAAATTGCTGAACAGATCTTTAACGCAGTTGGTCCCAGTGGAAGAAACACAGAGTATCTGTTTGAACTCGCTAATTCCATCAGGAATCTTGTACCAGAAGATGTGGATGAGCATCTCTTCTCCTTAGAAAAACTAGTAAAGGAACTCTTGGAAAAGGATCAAAACCTAAACTGTCTATAAAAGAACTTCTTTTAATGATCTTGCTTCATCTCCAGAGGAATGGTTTTGTTGCACAATAGGTATATTACTTGGAGGTGCGTTTCTCTGTACTATGCTATCTAATTTATTTTAATATTGCATTCAAAAGAGTAGCTGATCATTAAAATGCACTGTTCCAAAAATCATTATTTCAGAAGTCTACAGAAAGGAGATCGGGGAATTGTTTTAGGTTTGAATTTGGTATACTGGGTTTTTACCCAAAGGCAACATCTTCATGAAAATCTCAAGAGAACCACTCTTTATTTCATGATTTATTTTATTATTATTATTTCAGGCTTAAAATAAATCTTTAGAATATTTTTAAGATCAAAATCTGCATTCAGATATAACTTCCATTGAGTTAAGTAATAGTTCTTTCTGATTCAAGATCACAGGCGTGGAGCTCATTGCAGCAAAAGAGATAAATATTACATAGTTGTTGGAAATTGCACAGTGGAACATTTCTATCATCAATGTTCAACTTCACTGAAATTAAGTTATTCCACAGAATTAGTCATCTTACCCTTTATACATCAGTTTCTCCTTAAATGCAGAGGATAAACTATTTCATTGTCAAGGAAATAATTCTTTCCCTTGGCTCATTGTGTCAAACCCCCAAAAGCCAAAGCACAGGGTACTTTGGCACAAACAAGCCATAATGTATCAGTGCCTCATGTTATTTCTTTAATATAAAGAGTAAAGCCAAAATGTTAAAATTAACCCACAGTACGACTTGAAGCCACAATGCAGCAAGAACATTCAGAAACTCTCATCTTTATTTGCCTTTAGAGGCTGTTCTAACCTCATTTCTTAAAAAAAACTCACCAATCTCTGACAATAGATTTTAAGCCACTAATTTTTAACTGCTGTTTCAGGGATTCACAGACTAAAAGCAATTAAGAAAGGAACCCTCTTTTCAGTGAACTGACATGTGTTATGTGGACATCCAAAAAGCATTGGAAAGTCACCGGTTTAGGCTAGTAGGCTTACTTTGTGCAAAACGTAAGCAAATGGAGTTTCCGTCCCAGCAAGGACTGGTCTTGCTTCTTAAAAATTTAAGTTATTTTTGTTAACTTTTATCAAAGTATATTTTTGTATGTTAATACAGGAAAGGTCTTATTTCAGATACCAGGTAACATCATATTTTCTCATGCAGAGAATGTATAAGTGTTTAGTAGTAGCTTGGAGGCCTGTATTTTGCGTCATTAACTGCAAAAAACGTATGTTCCTACTATCCAGGTTGTCCCTTTCTCTTCATTATGTTTTCCTGTTCTATGTTCATAATTGCTTGAAAACATCAGGGTTATCAAATTAACAAGCTGCTATTATTTTACCTGGCCACCTACAAAAGCCAGCAGGAACATAGATGAATGTTAATAGGAAACGTGAGAAAGGCAGCTGAGTAGAAATGAACAGATGAGTAGAAAATAGAATATTAAAATTGAAACCTAAATATGAGATAATGAGACCACTTAAAATATTTAACAAAAAAAAAGCTGTATTTTTTACATACCTGATTATGATTTTAGAATGCCTCTGGCATATCTCAGGGACTGATGCATTGAGAAAAAAAAGTGTATTAGTTTTTAGCACTACTGTTTACTATTCCCAGTTGAATGTCACTATTATAACAGTACATAACGAGGTATCACTTGATAGGCTACTCTAAACTGAGGAAGCAAAACCTCTGATCAAAATAATCACATGTAACAAGGCCCCATTTTTCCATTAGTACATGAGTTACTCGCAAATTGATGGACTACCCTTCAAAGGTCTTGATTCTCCATTGCACCGGTTTAAGACTGACCGAACTGAGCAAAAAAGCAACCCCAACTAGTTCAGCTGTAGAGCAGGAGAGAACAATCAGACTTTGCGGCTGTCTGTATGTAAGGACAGTCATCTAGGTACCCAAAGCCAAGGCTGTTTGAATGACTTCACAGATGGGACAGTGATAACCATTACCCAATTCAACATGCTCCATTACGCATGCATTTATTCACCTTGATTGAAAGCGTAAATCTTGAGTGTTACTGGATACATAACTGTTACTAAAAATGTTATGTGTGATGTGTTTTAAGAACATTTAAGTATTGAAAAGAATAGTAGCCTCAAGAAAAGCCGGCCAACAGCAACACTTCCTTTCTTGTGTTTAGTTCAGATTTAAGCATGCTGTAGTGAAGCTAAACATGAACAACGGCAAGTCCACTCTATGCATTTTTTAAAACTCTTCCCTCAAAAACTTACCCTTATTCCTCAGAACAGGGCAGGGGATGCTTACGCTCAGAACCGATCCACACCCATTAGTGATGGTTCTCTCTTTAGAACTCTTACTTACTTAAGCACTGTGTTGGGGCATTGTGATTATGTATGGTTCTACATTTTGTATCTTTAATTAAAATCAGGACATTGTTGGTTCATTTGCTTTCCAGGTTCATAAAACTTGCAATAATATCTGTAATGATACATTCCAGTTTGTGCATACAACTTCAGTACAATAAAAATGCATTACAGTTACTAATGGTGCTGGAGAAAGACATTTCCAGAAATGTTATGCTTATATAAAAGTGATTCCATATTAGGATGGACATTGATGTGTGTCTTAATTGCATCTTGTCATAAAATGCTGTTAGATCTAATGATGAAAAAAACCATACAAGAGCTAGCTGCTATTACACAGTCAAACTGTGTCAACATTAGGAATTAAAACACTGGAAATACACGTTTGTTCTTGCTGTATGGGATTTGAGCCGCAACTCTGCCCACAGCTTCAATCACCAACAAAAGCCCAGTATGCTTTCATGTCTGTTACTTGCCACACAAAAACCCAACTTACACTTTTGTATGTCATATATGCTTAATTTCTTTTCTACTGGTTAGAATTAAATCTGAGACTCCTGAGGTAGTGCCAGGAAGGAAACTTCCGCAAAACACCTTAAAGGAAATAAAGGGTCTTCCACTAAGAAGGCAACATGGCCAACAGCACTGATTAAGTGTCTCTATACAAATGCATGAAGCTTGGGCAACAAACAGGAGAAGCTGGAAGCTAGCGTGCTACTAGAAAGCTATGATCTGATCTAGTTGCCATCACAGAAACTTCGTGGCACAAATCCTATGACCGGAGTGTGGCTATCAATGGCTACAGTCTGTCCAGAAGGGGCAGACCAGGAAGGAGGGGTGGAGGCATTGCCCTCGATATCAAGAAAGGGATAGAATGTGAAGAGCTGTCTTTGAAGGGTAGCCACAAACAGGTTGAAAGCTTGTGGGTAAGAATAAAGGACTGAGGAACCAACAGGAAATGTGTGGTTGGTGGATAGTACAGGCCAGCTGATTAAGGAGAGCCAACCGATGAACCCTTCCTCCAGCTACAGAAGGCTTCACGCTCGCTCACAAGCTCTCATCCCACTGGGGGACTTCAACCACCCTGACACATGCTAGAAAAGCAGCAAGGCAAGCTGTAGGCAATCCAGGAGACTCCTAGAGTGCATTGAAGATATTTTCTTAACCCAGCTAAGACCCCCACCCGAGGGGATGCAATACTGGATCGGATGGTTACTAATAGGAGTGAACTTCACAATGACATCAAGATCAGAGGTAGCCTGGGCTGCAGTGATCACGAACTGGTGGAGTTCAAGGTCCCGAGTTATATGGGACAAGCAAGGAGTATAGTCAAGACCCTAAATTTCATCAAGACCAGACTATTTCTAGACTGAACTGCTTTCCAGAAACTAAAGTGATGCAAATCTTTCACAAAGATAAGTAGAAGTATGCAATGTTTGATAATTCTGAAAATCACTTTAACACATTCAGTAAAACAATCTTCACTGCAAATGCAAGAGTAATATCATGTCATACTGCAGTTCTTTACAGCTGACAAAAAACGGAAAACACAGTCTTAACAGAAGCTCTGAACACTTCAGGCAATTTTGCTAATAAGTGTAAGAAAAAAATATACTTTTTCATTCAAACTGTCATGGATAACTTACCTCTTAAAGTGGAAAAAAACCAAACCACACTTCGAACTAACCCTTAAAAACCACTAACCCTTAAAACCTAAGGCAACACAGTTACAAAATTGATTGCAACACCCCCCATAAATATTATATGACTATTTTATACATTATTTCCTCAAGTTGATCCTGTCACCAGCTGAACTCTGGTTTGTACCCCTTCCCTTCTTTTCTTTCTGGTATGCATGTGGATACATGCTGTCCTCAAACTAATGAGCTGAGGATGTTGAGAAAACACAATACTACAGCTCCCCCATCCGATCTACTTCTGTATGTCTGGTCTTTGTGGGAAAAAAGAAAAAAAAAACCCAGTCATTAGGAGATGACTTTACACTCTGTTCAGCCAAGCCGCTGACTGGCAGAGGGGATGCCAACAGGCATCAGGATAGCAGGCCCCCGGCAGAGCCTTGTATCCTGATTTTGTACTATGTGTGCATATAATTGTCATAAGATTAGAAAGACTGGTTTTTCAAGTAATAATGCTTCTCTAACAGTCTTCTGCAAAAGCTGGACACTGACTACACACTCAGTTTGATCGCCAGCTACAGTACAGCCCCTACTATTCCAATCTCATACTCCCTCTGTATTCTTACATTAATTTCCTTGCTCCTCCACCTTTTTATTCAAGCAACTTCCCTTCAATTATTCCACTCCTCTACCTCAAACAAACATTTTGCCTGCATCTTTCTGGTCTTTAGCAACTTAGGTCTCTTCTCTGCAGGTATTCTTCTGACATTCTCATCTCATTGTGCATGTACTTGAACTGGAAGAAGAATTCTCCTGGTACAGCTGTATCTACTTTGGCACCAGTTTAACAGGAAAAAAAAATTATGCCTCTAAGTAAGAAAATTATGTCAGGAAAGCTCAGAAGTATTGAGTAGATCCAAATGCAGCTACTTAGTGAAGTTTTGAGCTACCTCAACCTGTATTATTCAACCAAGGGACTACAAACCATTTACTTAAAACAGTTCAGACTCAGCCAGTTTCGCAGAACACAAACATGAAAATGTGCACACACATCACACTGGCAAAACAGGGACAAAGAACAGCCCAACCCAAAACATCTTAAACCAAACCACCCGAATTTGCAAGGCATCATACAATGGTTTGGATTGGAAGGGACATTAAAGATCATCCCGTTCCAACCCCCATGCCATGGGCAGAGACACCTTCCACTGAATCAGGTCGCTCAAAGCCCATCCAGAGCTGCCTCCACCACCACCACCAGGATTGTTCCTGCTACCATCTGCTTCCTTTGCCTTCGCACACCGCTTTCATTAAACACCTGTGCCCCCTCTGCTCGTTAGGGTTTATAAGAATCACTAAACACTGCCAAAACATTACATTTATTGCCATACATCACACTCACCCTATTGCTAACTGCAAAACAGACAGTAAACAGGCCCACTTGTCTCCTTCCTCTAGAGTGTCCACTTCATTCCAGCTGTATAACAACTTACACTTCAGTCTCAATTCAATATAGAAGTGCTTCATTGTATTTATCACAACATGAAAAGATGTTCCTTACTTATTTTGTGTCTCCCAGACCTTTTCTGTACCACAGGAATCTTGCTGGCAGGACTCTATTGGTAAAACCTTGTAAAAACAGGGGAGTAAGGAAGGCACTGGTGCAGCAGCAGCCATTCCCCTCTCAAAGGCTGCTTCTCAGGCAGGCAAGTGCCTGAACTCACGCAGAGCTCACAGGGCAGCTACCCCTTCTGCTACCCCCTCCAGCTCCACCACCGCTCGTACAGAGTGAAGCGGGGTGGAGGAACCCACACAGAAACCATGCCTCCCCAACGTGACCCCCCACAGCCTCCCTGTCATGTCCCCCCGACACTCTATCTATCTATCTATCTATCTATCTATCTATCTATCTATCCATCCATCCTCCCTCTCTCCCTCATTCCCCCTTTCTCCCTATCTTCCTCATGCAGTTCCTCATTCTCTCATTCCCTCCTTCATTCTCTCATTCTGTCTCTCCCACACTTTTTCCTCCCTCATTCCCTCCCTCCCTCCCTAGTTCTCTCATTCCCTCTCTTATTCCCTCATTCTCTTCCTCCCTCCCACATTCTCATTCCTTCCCTCCCACATTCGCACTCCTTCCCTCCCACATTCTCTCATTCCGTTATTCCCTCATTCCCTCTCTCCTTTCCCCCTCCCTCCCTCATTCTGTCTCTCATTCCTTCACTCCTTCCTTCCCTATTCCCTCCATCCCTCATTCTCTCATTCACTAATTCCTTCTCCCATTCCTCCTCTCATTCCCTCTCTCCCTCATTCTCCCATTCCCTCTTACTCTCCCTCTCCCTCATTCACTAATTCCTTCTCCCATTCCTCCTCTCATTCCCTCTCTCCCTCATTCTCCCATTCCCTCTTACTCTCCCTCTCCCTCATTCACTAATTCCCTCTCCCATTCCCTCCCTCCCTCATTCTCCCATTCCTTTCTCATTCCCTCTCCCATTCCCTCCCCCATTCTCCCATTCCCTCTCCCATTTCCTCCCTCATTCTCCCACTCCTCACCCATTCCCTCTCCCTGCCCGCCCCCACTCACCGCCTCGGCCCGTCCGCGGCTCAGGCCCCGCCCCCGGAAGCGGACGTGGCGGCGCGGCCCGGCATGGGGGGCGGCCGGCACCGCGCGCTGCTCTGCGGCCTCCTGGCCGTGGCCGCCGTGGCCGAGGGCGGACGCGCCCTCCCGCACCTCAGCGACGACGTGCCCTTCAGGGTCAACTGGCCCGGCACCGATTTCAGCCTGGTCCGTACCGGGAGGGGAGAATGGAAGTCTGAGTGGGAGGGGGTGGGAGTCCGAGGGGGGGCAGCGGTGGGGACTTGGGAAGGGGCGGAGGTCTGAGTGTGGGAGGGGTGGTGGTGGGGGATGGGAGTTTGAGGGAGGTGACAGTGGTGGGGGGTGGGGCAGTGAGTGGAGGGGTGGAAGTCTGAGAGGGGGGTGGCAGTGATGGGGAGTGGGGCAATGGGAGTCTCAGTGGAGGGGTGGCGGGAGTCTGGTGGGGAGAGAGTGATGGGGCGGTGGGAGTCTGTGTGAAGGGGTGGCAGTGGTGAGGAGGGGGGAGTCTGAGGGGAGCTGGCAGTGGTGGGGGAAGTCCGAGTGGGGGGGATGGCAGTGGGGGCTGGCAGTGGTGGGGACTGGGGGGTGGGAGTCTGAGAGGGGGTGCAGTGGTGGGGAGGGAGGATGGGGTCTGAGGAGGGGGAGGAGGGGACTGGGGAAGGAAAGTCTGAGGGCGATGGGAGGGGGTGGGGGAGCCTGAGAGAGGGGTGGCGGTGTTGGGGAGTGAAGTGGTGGTGGGAGTCTGAGGAGGGGGTGGAATGGGTGGAAGGAGTCTGAGGGGGGTAGTGGTAGGGAGGGAGGGATGGGAGTCTGAGAAGCTAGGAGAGTCTGGGGGGTGTGGGAGTGGTGGGGAATAGGGGCTGTGGGAGTCTTGAGTGGGGGCGGTGGCAGCGGGGGGGGATTGGAGGGGTGTGGGAGTCTGAGGGGGGGTTGCGATGGGAAGTCTGAGTGTGTGTGGGAGGGAGTGGAGGTGTGTTCGGGGACGGGTTGTGGGGGGAGTGGGAGTGTGTGTAGGGATGTTTAAGCTGGGGGTTTATGGGAGGTGGGAATGGGGTGTGTGGGGAGGAGTGAGTCTGGGGGCAGTGAGAGGGAGTGGGGGTGCATGTGTGTGAGAGTTGAGTGGGCTTGCGGGGAGCGAGTATGCGAGGGCTGCTTGGGGGTGTCTGTAGTGGAGGGAGGTTTGAGTGTGTTGGGCTGGGGTTGGTAGGGGTTGGGGTTGTGTAGGGGGGTGAGGGAGGGGATTGTGGGAGTGGGGAGAGCTGTGTATGTTGGAGGGGGTTGGGTGGATGTGGAGTGGGGTGGGTGAGTGTGTTTGAGAGGTCTCTCTACTCACTCCTTGGAGTCCTCCTCCCTCGACGTGCTGGGCTGTTGTTGCTGTGCAAGAGTAACTCGGGGTGGCAGGAGTTACTGGTGCAGTGGCCAGAGCTTCATGCTTGGTGGTTGTTTGTGAAGCCCCTCCCTGCCACAGAAGGGGGTTTGGCTGTTCAGGAGGTGCTTGGCACTGCTGTGCCAGTGCCTGCCTGCAGTCCAGTGCTTGGGCAGTGCTGGCAGGCATGGGTACGTACACGTGCACCAGGGTGGAGGGCAAGCATTGGACCATGCCTGCGTCTGGGAAAATCACATCTGGGAAAATCTGTCCTGAAAGTCAGCGTGGGAATGGCTGGTTGCAATAAGTCATGGTTGGAGGTGTTTCTGTGGTAAAGGCCTTCCACAAGGATGGGGGATATTTTAGGAGGAGTAAGAAAGAAGTTTGCTTGAAGGAAAGCTGTGGAGGGACTCTTTATAAGGGACTGCAGGGATAGGACACAGGGGAACAGTTTTAAGCTGAAATGGGGGAGGTTTAGATGAGCTATTAAGAAGAAAAGTTTCCCTGTGAGAGTGGTGAGGCACTGGCACAGGTTGCTCGGAGCAGTGGTGGCTGCCCCGTCCCTGGAGGTGTTCAAGGCCAGGTTGGATGGGGCTTTGAGCAACTGATTCCGTGGGAGGTGTCCATGCCCATGGCAGTGGGGTTGGAACTGAATGGGCTTTAAGGTCCCTTCTGACCCAAACCGTTCTGCGATTCTAAGATGATGGTGGAGGAGGGCAGTACAAGGCAGTACAAGGATGGAATCAGAGAAGAAGGCAGGCAAATACGAGCAAGCTTAAATGCCAAAGCCCAGTCCTGTGATATGATTAAGATATGATTATGTTCCACTTGCCCTGTAAGTTAACTGTACCATTCATGAATTCAGGAATATTTCTAACAAGTAGCATTAAAAAGGTTGGCTCTTTTCTTAGCCTACAACTGGTGTCCTGTACAAAGAGGATAACTACATTATAATGACCACTGTGGATAAAGAAAAATATAAATGTATACTTCCGCTGGTAGCCAGTGGCAATGAGGTAAGTTCAGTCGAGTCTTTTTGTAATCATAAACTGTAGATAAGACTTTACAATATCTTTTCAGTTACTTTTTTTCAAAATACGGACTTCTTTCTGAAAAAGGAAAATCATCTACTTAATGCTTCACAATTTCACAGTTCATAGCAGATGCCTTCACTTTGTATTACATTCTAGCTCTGCACTAAGTGGGGTCAGTCTGAACAATCTTCAGGTCCTTATTTGGCAACAAATTTTTGTTATAATGCTCCTTTTATCACTGGGTCTTTCACTGAGTGGGAAATTTTTGTATTTTAAGTAATATTGTCAAATTCTAGGCTAGTAAACAACTATAAAGGTTATTAACACCGCTATCATAACCACTTGTATCTGTTCCAGTAGTGTTTCTGCCACCAGTAATATACTTTATTCTCTGTTTCTTAATTGGAAATCTAAATGCACAGCGTGGAGTTTAAATTTAAAAAAGTGTCTAAATACATTTGTTTGCACAAGATAAGGTAGACTGAGGAGATCTTTGGTGAGGTTTTATCATTTGTTTTTTGTTCCCGCAATGGTTCATTTCTTGACGCTGTGAGAACTTACAGACCAGCAGTACTGCTGGGTGCCCGCATTTTAGCAGAGCCCTCATCCTTTAACTGGTGTACGGAGTGTTTCTGCGTAGGTGAGGAATCTTTAGTAGTGCAGGGGACATAGAATCATAGAACAGTTTGTGTTGGAAGGGACCTTAAAGATCATCTAGTTCCAACCCCCCCTCTTCACACGTCTCTTCAATAGCAAGCACATATATAGAGCAAAAATTACACAGAAATAAATTTCCTTAGTATTACATATGCTTTTTCAATCCATTTTTTTTAAATTATGGAAAAGCTGGGTGATGTGCTGATTATGCTGCATCAGCACCTGACTGACAGGTGAAAAGATTGTTGATGCTGTTTTTCTGTTCACATCCCAAGCTGCCACTCTGGACACGAGCAAGTTGAGAACTCCTACTCTTTTGCCATGTGTGTATTTTTTAACCTGCAAAACTTTTGTTTTGACTCTTTTTTTGTGTGACTTTTATTTGTCCCTTCTTACTGCACTGAATTTTTTTCTTTTTTTTTTTTTTTTTTTTTCCACTAATCACTGCACAGCTCCTACAGGGCAGGAATTAATGAGGTTTTGTACCATTTAATTTTGCAATACAATTTTTTTTTGTTACTACTACAAATGAATATTAACTAACCAAACTACCATTAATTTTAAAGTAACGAAATATCCTTCTATTCTAGGAAGAAGAAAAGGATTACAGAGGTCCTACTCCAGGAGAATTGCTGGAACCTCTTTTTAAGCAAAGTAGCTGTTCATATAGAGTATGTTATTTCTGTGTTGATAATTTAAATGCTAATCAAAAGTTTACAATCCATTCCATTTCAAGGATTAATGTAGTAAACTGTTTGGATAGATCAGGTACTAATTTAATTCAAAATAAGGCCTCTGCAACTTTATGACTATATCTTAATATTGCTGATAAAATTCTACATAATTGAAGATGTTAGAATTCAAATAAATTTGGTTGCTATAGTGGCAATTTGAAAACGTGGATTTAAAACATTTAATCTCAGGAGCTAAGCTGATAACATGTAACAGTCTAGTGAAAAGCATTTTTCAGAAAGTCCTAGAAGACCAGAAAGAACGAACATGCCTCGAGATATTCTGAAAACTTTCCGTTTTTTTACCGGCTATTGTGCCGGTTCAATGACTCATATCTTTCATTACATGGATGACCATAATACCAAACAAGCTGGTACTGAGAACCAGCGAGAGCAAAAATGGACAAATATTATACCTGCACAACATCCCACACAAGTCCTTGAGGAAGGAGGAGTGGGTCCAGCCCAATTGGTAAACAGGGCATATTGATGGCTGTTGCAGAGTCACTACAGCTTAACCCCAGTAATTTTGGGGGCAAATTTAGTCTTTACATCTTAGTCAATGTTTTGGGGTTTTTTTTTTCCTTTGTTATATCTATGTAAAGTGTAAGGAAACTTTGCCTGTTATATTTATTTGGAACATCATCAAAATATATGTAAATAGAACTTTTTTTTTTAAGATTGAATCTTACTGGACTTACGAGGTGTGCCATGGAAAGCACATCCGTCAGTACCACGAGGAGAAGGAAACGGGACAGGTAAGCTCCTTACAACTTAGTAGTCTCGACCCCTTTTTCTGCTGGCATGTGTGTGCTTAGCTCCTCCAGAAGCCTTTAATTCACATGCACTTGAAGTGTGGAGAACAGTAATTGAAATTCATTCTAACTTCTTTCGACTGCAGAAAATTAACATCCAGGAATACTATCTGGGTAATATGATGATGAAGAACCCATTATCAGAACCAGGTTTGTCTTAGATTACTTTATTTTGCTGATGCTAATTTAATTGTTTGGGTTTTAATTCCTACTCTCTGGGAAAGATGCTGTATAAAACTGATTCCCAGTGCAACAGAATAGAATTTTTTCAATTAATTCCTTTTCAGCGCTTTACTTTGTATCCATCCTGTCAATTTCACCATGCCGTCTTATTGAGTAATTAATCTGCCATAGTTATTGTCAGGGGAAGAAAATACATAGTATAAGAAATGGAAGCAATATATGCCAGACCAGACTTTGCTAATGTAGCCTCTTCCTGAGTGGGGAGAGTCTTTCAAACTGTGAGCAGAGAGGAGCGTGTAGCACATCTTGGGCTCTGCTATGCTGTAATAAAACATAACTTGCAGACCCAAATGCTTGCAGCCTTTGTAGGTAAATTTGATCCCTGGAGCTATTTGAGATTCTCTTTTTTAGGGGTCCTGGCACAGATCAGCAGAAGAACTGGAATGCCTAAAGCAGGACTTTGGTGGGAATCAGCTCACTGAGCCCCAAAGTCAAACCGCAATTTACAGTAAATAATTTTCTGAGCACTTCAGTATTTCTTGCCTGTAAATTATTGTAGACGCTGGAAATTCTGTGGTTATACCTGCCAAAATCTGCTTCCCTAGGTGAGCACTTCGGCAGTATAGTAGTCCAAAGATCTCAGAAGTTCCACAAAGTGTTCATTCATCAAAGCTGACCGAAACAGTAGAAAAGACATAATAGAGTTGAATTTTTTTAATTCTAGGCTAGGTTGTAAAAGGTGGGCACTGCCTTTTTTCTCTTCCTAAAAGTGATTTAACTTGAATGCCTCAGTCTTGGAGGGAATTTAGCACTATTAATGCCATTCTTTTTAATTCCTGTCTGCAGCCTTCAGTTAGGTATCTTAGTCCTGAAAAGAAACAGAGCTTCAGAAACTGCATTGTTTGACATGTATTAATGTGTTACAATGCTTGTTAGTGCTGTTGTTATTCCTGTGCAGAGATGCCTGATTCTCCCTAGATGCTGCTATACAGAAAACAAAACATTTATTGTGAGTTTATCCAATCTTTTGTGGAGCTACATGCTGAAGTTACATGTGATGATACTTCAAGTTACCATATCTGAGCTTTTTAGAATGTTGACCCTCTGTCCTCCCTGCTGAGGTGGCAGGCTCTATTCTTTCTCTGCTTTCTATACATCAGTTCATGCTACTTCTCTTAAAAAATAATGTAGATGGTTTCCCACGTCATCGTAAGCTGAATCCACAAATGCAATACAGTAAGTGTGGAGCAGCTGAATGGGGAACAGCAAGGCCCAATGGCCTTTTGCTCACTTAATTCTGAATGGAGTCCAGACTCTCCCAAAGCAGTTTGGAACGCTAAGCATAGCTCTGGCCTGTGACAACTCGTAATCCCTGCCCTGTAAGGATGTTTACTGTCATGATTGTTAGAAAGGCATGCAGTCTGGCCTCCCTTCTTCCTGCACCAAATGTATCCTCTGAGGCTGGCTAGTGGGTGGGCTTAAGTACTTGCCTATTTACTGCCTCCACCTGCAATTCACTCACATTGAAGAGAATAGTCAGCTACCTCTCAAAGAACAGCAGTAGTGACTTGTTCTGCCCTGACTGGCCTTCTGGTGGTGCTGGGACAGGATTTGGCCTGTCCTACAAACTCAAAATTGTTTTAAGATGGTGTTTGCTCCGCACCCAAGATCCCTGTTTATTTCCTTTCTTTCCTCTTTTGCACCTGCAAGTTCATGAGATTGACTCTCGACAGTGTATACACAAAGTACTAGCAAATGCACACAAGCTTCTCTGTATATGATTTCATGTTATTTCGAGTTCCCAGACTTTATGCTTACCTCATTCTTAATTATTCCCTAGATCGAGAAGAGAAGGAAAATCCAAAAGAGAGTACAAAAGAGGCAAGTGAAAAATATCTGGTTTTACTTTTGCCATCAACAGTGGAGGCAATTTATATATCATGAGATGATGCAATTAGTTCCCTACCAGAATCAGTATTGAAAAATGAAACTCTGCTGCTGAGCTGCAGTCTTCTCAGTTTTGATTATCAATCCCAGCTCAGAAAGCTCTTTCAGTCTAGCTAGTCAAATTTCTTTCCCTTCTACTTATTTACATTAAGGTTACAATAATTTTAAAATTAAATTAGATGAATTATATACTCTTATTCTATGAAAACAACACTCATGACCACAAAGTCACACTTTGGTCTAGTGACAGTTATTTTTCCAGCTATGTTGGAGATTCCTCTAGTGACACTTTCATACATTTTGGCTAGGGAGAATTGCTTGACAAAATCCTGTAGCACAAAATCCCTAAGATTTGTTAGCTGAATTGATTACCCAACCCATAAGACTTGGTGCTTCCCTTTTCTATTAGAGAACTTTTCCGTTTGTTTAAGCTGCAAAACTCCGTTCTGAGTTACTAACTTTATAGCAACACAGTGGAATTACCTGAAGTGTGTTGGAGTTTGGAATTAGCAATAGCAGATTTCCTTTGTGGACATAATGCACCTACCCTTCATTTTAATTCTGAAATGAAATCTTTGTTTACATGTTCTTTGTAAAGCTGATGTATGTAGCCCAGAGTGGTTCTTCTGCAGTGGATCTCAGAAAATACACGACTGATAAGCATTTTGGGGGAGCAGACCCGAGTCAGAATGTGGCCCATTCTAATGGCAGTGGCAGTTATGCCTCTTGGGAACTCAAGAAAGCTCGGTTCTTCGTAGTGTAACTTTTTCTATTTTTTTAATTCAGAGGAAGTTAAGTCTTTTACTGACTGTTCTTTTCCACTGTCATAGTTTCAGTCCATAAAGAATTTAGAGTTGCAGTTGTGTGGGATTTCTAGTTGTGAAAGGGAAAGAATGCATAACGATATGGGTAGTGCTTAAAGTAACCAAAAGTTGCTGTGACTAAAGATTTATCTTAAATCCTACTGGAGTGCCTTTCAGTTGTGTGTGTGTGTGTGTGTGTGTGTGTAAAACAGCTCTCTCTGTTTAGATTTCTTGAACAGTTACCTTCAATGAAATCTGTAGGCATCATTTTTCAATTTTTAAGGTAAAATCAGCTGTTTCATTCAGAAAGATAGAAACTGAAGGCACTGATACCCTTTTCGTCAGCTCTTTTGTATACAATCAGAATACGTCCTCATTTCTCACCTTTGACCGAATATTGAAGTGTGGAGTGGATAAGCAACTGGAAGCCAAGGAGCACCCAAGCAAGTAAACTGCCGGCATGTTCATCCTTTAACTTTGATGAATGTCTCATCATTCGTGATGGAACAGTTTTCAGGAGGACAGGGTCAGTGGACTGTGACAGGTTTTGGTTTGAAAACCAAAGTAGGTGAGAGATGGAAGGGTCCCAGCTCCACAGGGCTAGTGTCCTGACCACAGGAGGCACCACCACCTTTAGCACAGAGCCTGATTTGTCGTGCATCAAAACCCTTTACTAGCCCAAGCAACACAGGCAGAAAAAGGTCTAGTGTATGGGCTCCAGCATGATGTTTGCACAAACAGAACTTTTGGTATCCAGGAACTTGAGTTGCTCCTGAGAGAGAGGCCAGGACAGGAAATTTTACCAGCTCATGGAATTAATTTCTTGAAGTGAAAACTGGAGGAAACTTGAAGGAACAAGTCCGAGACACACTTAAAGTGTGTGAAAAGTGGGACTTAACCTTGTTTATATCTTTAACTTTCTGTGCGTCACGCTAACAGGTGGCATGGGATTCTATGGACAAGGAACGACTCAGGCTGGCTATGCCAAGAAGTGTAGTGCAGGGATCGGGATGACTTTGCAGAGGGCATTTTCAGATTCTTCATGGCCTGGCACTGAAGGTAACGTGCCAGACCTGAGCTAAGTCTGGCAGAGTTACTCGCCTCTCCCTGTCTTCTAGACTGTGGGGTGAACACAGCTGGCTTGGTGTTCTTCCAAAACTTTGCACCCCACTGGCTTTCTTAGAACTGAAACGTCAGGCAGCCTGTGCAGAGAAACAAGCTGCTTTTGCAGCCAGAGCTTGTGTGGCTCGGTGTATTTGTGCAGTGCTGTGTTGGAGGTGATAAACCAGAACATGTTTGGATGTTGCAGAAATATCAAGTAACTACGCAAGGGCTGGTTTCAGTTAATTAATGCTGCCTCTGTACAATATAATAGCGTTTTTCATTTCAGAAGAGTCAAAGAAGCTTTACTTTGATTCTTAATTTTTACTTTCGTTTAGATACCTACAAAAAATATAGAAGGGCAGATGACTCCGTACTATCCTGTAGAAATGGGAAACGGCACGCCTTGTAGCTTGAGACAAAACTTGCCCAGATCCAGTACAGTGATGTACATCTGTCATCCAGAAGCTAAACACGAGATTCTTTCAGTGGCAGAAGTTACAACCTGTGAATATGAAGTAGTTATATTGACTCCTCTGCTATGCAACCATCCTAAATATAGGTACAGTACTCAAATTTTGGCTTACATTATCACTTTATTTTCATTGGTTTCTGTGTCTGTATGTGTTTAAGTCATATACCCAGCTGTGGTTTCTGGTGCAGAGCTGTGACACTTGTATGTACTTATTTTGGCAAGTGCAGTTTTGTGAAATCTTAGGTTTTCGTGTTAAGTCGCACAATGTTTGCATTTTCTAAGTCTCTACAGATTGATCCCATATGAGAAGCAGATGGGAAGTGTAACTTTATTTGCAACAGGTAAATTTCCAGTCCTGATGTTCTTGAGAAACACAAACTAGGTCAGATTCAGAACACCCTGTCTCCTCTTAGCTCGTGATTTCAAGGTCTTGGGAGATGATTGTTTTAGTATTCAAAGACTGCAGATTGCATATGTGCGTTATACGTGTGCATACTCTCCCAACTCCTCTAACTTCAGAAAACAAAAGTATGTATGGCCTTCAGCCAAAACCTTAACATTTATTTGAGTACTCCTGACACGAGGAGCTACCATGTCTCTGTCCTGCTTTATTGCCTTACCCATAGCTGTATAAGTAATTTTCATTTCAGTGTTATTTTTGAAAAAATCAAGTGTAGAATTCTTCCCCCACCTTCTTGAATTGTACCATACATCTAAGGGAAACCCTTACTCTCAATATTACAGATTTTTGACCTTTCAAGGGTAGTTAACAGAATTGCAAGGTGAGCATGACATATATGCTAAGGGGAAATAACAGGAGTTCTGAGTTTCCAGTGTACACGTGTCAGAAGAAGTGAGTATTTAATTACCTTTCTGAAGTAGGCAACAAAGCCCAAAGGACAAAATCTTCAGTTTTGCCTTTTATAAACACTTGCTGGTTGGAGTAAGTTATGCTATTGTTAAATATTTATTATCAATTACAAATTTTCTCCTGTAGATGGAGTTGGTAACTATGTTACCTGCTGCACTTACCTGTTAAGCCTCTGTATCAGTAGGAAAATGTAGAAAATGCACAGGCAAGTTGTTCTATTGTTTGATAAGAATAAAATCTTGAGCTGCTTTCTCCTTCCAAAGGGAAGGCATGGAAGGCTTTCTGGCCGCTAGCAGGAAATACTTAAAATAAACATAGAAGGTCTTTTTTCTCCCACTTACGTCATTTTAGTAAATAAAGGTAGGTGGAGACAGCAGGCTGGAAACACTGCTCACCTCAGTGCAGAGGTGATGACAAACAAACCTCATGTTAAGCTGAGTGCACTTTTCCTGTCGTGTTCCTGAAACAGTGCTGAGCAGTGCTTCAGCCACCTGCACTTTTCTGCTACACCCACTCTTATCTTATCCAATAATGTACTTGCGTTAACTTAGCAAAAGTACATCCCTTAGTTCTAGTCATTGTTCTCATTGAGGTACAATTTGGCCTTTTTTAAATTGGTGGGAACTAGGGACAGGGAGGGAGACAGGGAAAAGGAATATTTGTGCTATCTGTTACTGATAATGTAAAATACAGATAAAAGTAGGCCGCCTTGGTACAGGACTTGTTTAATGTAGAATGTAGTTACTACTTAGAAAATGCTTTCAGATTCTTCTGACTAAAGTGGGGATTATCATACAGCTACTACTGCATGTTTCAGACTTGTCCTAGGAGGGCATCACAAAAAGCCACTCTGCCTCCAAAGCAGTATCTGCACACTTGTTTTTGTAAATAAGCTTTCTCTAAAGAGGCCCTTTTCAGTGAGACGAGCAATGAAAACTGAACAAATGCTTCAATTATGAGTGGGATTTTCACTTTGTGTTCATTTTCCTTTACTATTTTCTGTTAAGGCTTATTTGGTGTGTGACTGAGGTCTTCATTTGTGTAAACAAAGGCGAAAGCTGGGTTATTCTGCTTTCTCTTTTTGCTTTTTTTTCTTTCCTGAAATAAGCTGCTTTTTGCAGACATGGCTCCTGAAGAGAGCGGTAGGTCTGTATGCAGTATGAAAAGCCATGCATGTTAGATAATATCAGAATGTATTTTTAATTACACAGGAACTGCACCTGTCAAGTTTAACCTTTGCTGTTTCCTAGCTTCTGAGAGGGTGTTGTGGAGCCATGACACTACATTCATGGTACGCTTACAATGTGGTTTGCCTTTCAGTACTCAGCCTTTTCCTTTTGACAAAAAAGGAGTTAGAGTGTATTGCCAGTTGTCTGGCAGTGAGACTGTGATGGGCAAAAAGCATATTTACATCAGTTGTAAGAACAGTGTAGGATTGCCTAGAAAAATCCATACACCTCAGCTCAGTCAGAAACTTGCAGCAATAAAAGGGTATGCCTTTACTTTAAGGCACATTAAGTGACATATTCCTAACTTGTTCGGCAGGTTCAGGGCCTCCCCTGTGAATGACATCTTTTGCCAGTCTCTGCCGGGATCCCCACTGAAACCCCATAATCTGGAACAGCTGGAGAAACAGCAAGAAATGATGAAGATGCCTTTTAGAAGAATTAAGGAGGTAGGGCTTCTTTAACAGAAAAAAAAAATATTCATTTTCCATTTCGTAATACATACAGCTTTCAGTTCTGTGGAATAAGTTCTCTTACCCAACTTTGTAAGACCCTATCAGTCTTTCAGACTGTCTTTAAGCTTGTTGAAATCATCTGTACCTTGCCTTATTGAGAAGGAAAAATAACGCAAGTACGTTTGGGCTACTAATTTAAAACTTTTGTAGCCTTCTTCACCTACAGCTTACAAACGTGTTAAGTTTTTGACTTTTGATCTCTTTTCCAGCTATGCTGGAGAGAGTGAAAACAATGACACTTTTCCTGATAGCCATGTCACTTATTATTGAGTGAATTCATGGAGTTTATAAGGTTTTGCTAGCGACATAAAGTCTAAATGGGAGATTATTTTTGTGTCTGTATTTGTGGATGCTTAAATTTCAGGAAGAAATGCATTCTACAAAAGAAGAGAAATTTTCTTCCATTCACAAGCCTGTTGCTGTTGGAAGCCATCAGCTGTTAACTGTGGGAACGACCCACATCTCCAAACTGACCGATGACCAACTCATAAAGGAATTTCTTAGTGGTTCCTACTGCTTCCATGGGGTGAGAAATAAAGCTATGTATAATAAATGCCTACTTGTTAATTGCATGTACTGGTTTATGTATTTGATTAGTTTTTCCATGAACTCTGATAGTTACATTCTTATACACCTAATAATTGCCTTTTCCTGCATTAATATAGGGAAAGCATATATACCAAAATCTAGACCAGTAAGGTATCTTTGACCTTTCTGTTGAAATCCAGTTTATTTGAGCAGACAGTGAAATGAAAGTGAGTAACAAGAATTGTTCAGTTCATTTTGTTAATGAGAACAAATAATAATATCTGATCAATTTATTGAGAGAACAGTCAGCAGAGGAAAGGCATCTGAAGTTTCCCCTGTCTTTGAAAGAGGAAATTCTTTACAAGATGAATAGGGGAAACACAAATAGTTTAAGGAATTTAGTCCTATGTGGCTCTGCTTAAACTCTTCTATTCCATCCCTTGCCTGTGTCAGTTTGCCTAATAAGAGCGTCTGTCAGTGCAAACCTTGAATTGACCTACCTAATTAATAGCTATGGAGTTTTACAGCAGAAGTAGCCAGTGGTTTAGGGTCTGGATGGAAGTGGCTGTGGTTGTCCTGGGGGTTTTGTTTACTTTTAATGCTGAGACTATACTTCTCCCCAGGGTGTTGGCTGGTGGAAGTACGAATTCTGCTATGGCAAATATGTTCATCAGTATCATGAGGTATGTTTACAGTTTTATGCTTTGCCACTAGATGGCTGTGGGGGTGAAAAGGTGTAGGGAATCTGTCTGATTTGAAAAAAAACCAAAACAGCATCCTTGTCTTCTCTGATCAACATCTTGGGCCTAAGAAGTTGGATTTCAGAAAAAAAATCTATATGTTGCCTAATTTTATGCACAGGGATTTAGGTCCCATGTGAGGTAGAGCACAGTGATAAAACTGAAAAAGTGTTGGTTTTCTACGGAAAGCTCTTCTGGTCATTGAAACACTGGCTCACATCAACTTGACTCTTCACCCTGACACAAGATCACTCATAGTTTGTCCCAAATGCGAGAACATGTTTTGGTACCGCAGCAAACTTGCTCTAGAAATGACGTTCTTCACATCAGTTAAATATCCTTGCTGCTCATTGTATAATAGAAGGTGTAATTATCAGCTTTTCCTTTTTTAGGATAAAGAAAGTGGCAGGACTTCAGTGGTTGTTGGTACCTGGAACAAGGAGGAACACATTGAATGGTCCAAGAAGAATGCTGCTAGAACGTACTACCTGAGAGAAGACGGCACACAGACAGTTCGGTATGGTTACAGACCCCACGATGACTATTCCAGTATCTGCTCCTGAATCAGTCTCATGCTTATGCTAGAGAAGAATAAATGCCAGGGCCCGCTTCTGCAGTGTGTGAATAGTCAGTTTATAAACAGACACAATAACCTGTTAAGAGCCAGGTGTATAGATTTCCCCCCAGGTCAACATGCAACATCAGAAAAGGTAATTCAACACTTTGGATGCGATGCAGAGAAAAATCTTTTAGTAGCAAACAACTATTTGCTTCTACAATAACCAAAATACAGCATGTCGGTACTTCGGTTTGCATATTGGAGTGAAATGTTTGAATAATGAGGTAGTGCTTCACGTAAGTTAGGGATGCACTTAAGACTTGTTTAATGTTTCCAGACTTTCTCATTCCAATCTTTTCTGGCAGGATGGTGTCTCATTTCTATGGAAATGGAGATGTTTGCGACTTAACAGACAAGCCAAGGCAGGTGACTGTGAAATTGAAGTAAGTCAGCTTTTCTAGTAACCTGATGTTTTGTCTCTACTGCTTATGACTAAGGGGAAAGCCCCTGTTGTCCTCAGAAAGCAATGACTGTCAGCTTAGGAAAAACGCTGTAGGTACTGGGGAGACACGTGTTCTAGTTTTGTGCTTATTACATGCTAAACAGGATAAAATTTCTCTTCTATTTTCAGATGTAAAGAATCTGATTCCCCTCATGCTGTGACCATATACATGTTAGAGCCTCATTCTTGCCAATACATCCTTGGGGTATGTAAACAAGTGCTCGGATTCCCTGAGATCAGGTGCCACGTAGTAGAAGGTGTCTCCTGGTGCATGTTTGAAATAGTCCCCGCTTCCAGTGACTCTTCACAAGACTCCCGTAATGTCCTTCACCCCAAACACGCAGCTGCTAACCAAGCACTGCTTTTTGTTCACTTGAATTTGCTTAGAGAAAGGAGGGTCAGTGTTAATTACGCTGTTACCTTGTTAATATGCTGTATGCTCTTTAGTCAAAAGTAAAAAGCACTTTTTAGATTTTATCAAGTGATGCTCAAGACCTGTCTTTAACATTAGTTTACCTCTTTTATGCTCAAGGTGGAGTCTCCAGTCATCTGCAAAATTCTGGATACAGCGGATGAGCATGGGCTTCTCTCTGTGCCCAGCTAAAGCCCATGAAGCCCACAAGCCATAGCTGTCAGCAACCCCGCTGGCGTTCTCCACGCGAACATCGCGCCTGTCAGATGACAAAGGCAGAGAGAACTTGTAGCCAACCAACCTCACCAGCAGAATTCTATGAGATGAGGGACTCGTGAACCACTTTGTGTATAACTATGTGTATATAAGAGGTTATCGATAAACTTTTAATGATTAAAATCTTGTCTTGCACTTCCTGTTTGACTTGCATATGACGTGTTCTACGATCATCGTCGCCGTTAAGGTATCAATTATCAGCTTTAAAAAAGCAAAGGAAACGAGGTTCAGCTTCAAAGTGAGGAGTTCAGCTGCCCCTACAATGAAGATGCAAAGCAGTGCTTCTTGCTCAGGAGCCTTCAGCAGCCACCGCACTACGAATAATGGTTCTGCTGCCATCACATACTTTGTCCAAACACCAGCATTACCTCAGCTTGATTACTTGGCACTGTATTAACATCACAATCCTTCCTCCTGTTACCTTACCCCTTCAACTGTTATTTCTCTTCTCAGCCTGGGCTGCTTTCCAGGAGTGTGTTTGGGTTTTTTTGTATTAACACAGTAGAGTTCATCTTAATATATTTATTTTGCTGAGCATTCTTACTGATGTCAGCCAGGTTTGCTGTTTTGCTTCTAAGGGTACGAATATAACAACACTGGTGCTCTACAATCAATGCGTTTGTGGCCAAATTGTCCATATCGGCCAGACTTCTGGACTTCCGCTTGTGGTTCCTGTGTCTGAGTGGTTACTTTCCCAGTGACAAAGCCTCAGAACGTTCACCTACCTCTTCAAGGACAACAGCAGGATGGAGACCTACTTTCTACTAGCTCGCCTACCTTGCAAATAAGATTTCTGCTGCAAGCATGCCAAGTTTCAATCTAATGGCAAGACACATCCCCACAAGGCAACTGAAGTATTTATTACTCAACAGCAGTATCTCAAGTCCATTATGCTTCTAAAAATAGCTGGTTTTAAATAGGTAAGGAAAAAAAAGAGTGCAAACCCCTGGTTTGCTGACACCCAATGCAGTCTCAAGGATTTCCTTCCCTTGGGAGAACATTGTGGGGCTGTCAGGAAGCCAATCCCTTGCTTTTGTCAAGTGTGACCTTGATCACTTGTTTTGTGGATTAGTTACTCCAAATCACAGCCAGGATTACGTGCCAGCTCTGCCCTGTGCTGAGAAAGCATTGGAAGAAGCCCAGAAATGATGGATTTACAGCAGACAAAAAGCCTGCTGACCATTTGCCTTTTGGTTCAGTTTCACTGCAGCGAGCCTGAGCACTTCGTGCGAGGTCTGCAGTGATGGGCGTGCGGTCAGGGGCAGGAGAGGGGCAGTGTTTCCATCTGCAGCAATGGGGGGCATTGTGTGTGTTGCTCACGGATGCAAGCCCACTGTTTCCTCTTTTCTAAAGCTGTTGTGCAAGGTACAGGAATTGCATAACTGATGTCAGACGGAAATCCACCAACTGTTTGGCATATGACTAGCAGATTACTACCAAAAATACCAAGTTAAATTGCTGGATTGTTGTAATGGAACCACTTGATTGTCTCATAGAGCGGATATCCAAAACAGCGGCAGCACAATGATACAGCATTTAAATTCAAAGTCGTTGTTCCCATTCACATCCTTATTTTGTGATGACTTAACAATGTGACAGAGGAAACTGAAAAAGGGAGAAGAGAGGATTCTACTTAAAATTTCTTTACCCCCTGGAAGAGAGGCTTCTACCCACATTTTCCTCCCCTCTCCAATCTTCTTGTAAAACATTAGACAAATAAGCAAAATGTTACTTAGGTTTTAATCGCAGAATGATGTGGGTTGGAAGGGACCTTAAAGATCACCCAATTCCATCTCCCCTGCTACGGGCAGGGACACCTTCCACTGGATCAGGCTGCTCAAAGCCTCATCCAGCCTGGGGAGGAGACATCCACAACTTCCCTGGGCAACCTGTGCTAGTGCCTCATCACCCTCATCATGAAGAATTTCTTCCTAATGTCTAGTCTAAATCTTCCCCCTCCAATTTAAAGCCATTCTCCCTTATCCTATTGCTACATGCCCTTGTAATCCTTTACTTAGCCAGCAGCTTTTAGAAAAGAAAAGGCATGAAAAACAGCGTTCTCCTGTCTTTAGATCTTTAACTTAAGCTTCCTAAAGTTCATTTTCTTGCCTGAACAGTCAACAGGACCAAGGTTCTCATTAAGCATCTGGCAAGAGGTGGTGCTGAATGCATCTGAGCCCTGTTTTGACCCACGGTTGTCTTGGGCGACACACAAGCACCTGTTGCATGATCTGCAAAGCTTTAGGAAGGATTCCCCACCTCACTACTTACGCAGCTTCAGAAAGGCATTTCAGCAGCAGCTCCTCCAGTTGCAGTGTTACCTCCAGCTGCCTTCACCCCCAGTCTGAACTCAGGTCTCACCTGCTCAGGTCCACAGCAGTGAAGACACATCCCAAGTCAACACTCAGTAAGAAAAAAATCAACACGCATTTAGCCTTAGCTTCCCTAAGCTGTCTTTACAGCGGGCTGGATGAACCTTCTCAGAGTTAAGGCTCGGGCAGTGGGTAGAAGTGTTAGATTTGTGCAATCCCTTCTGATAGTTTTAGTTTGAATCAAGGCTGCCCCATAGCCACCTGGCTGCTCTTAGGAAAGACAGTGTAGATACAACCTTAGTGCTCTGCTGGGTGCCCAAGCCCCACATTTAACGTGGATGAAGGTGCCACCAGTGCTCACTGCAGAACACAGACGTCTGGCATGGGTTGGGGTGGCATCAGACTTCCTCGGCATCTATCAGGCTAGGTCATACACGAAAGGAGGAGAAACCACAACACGCTAAACCCTCAGTTGTGGTCATTTGATCAGAGGAAGAGATAAGAATGGATATTTTTGGCAGAATGTAAAGAATTCCACTTCCTGCACAGGAGAGAAGTCCCCAGCACAATGGGGAAGTGCAACCTCTTTGACTAAGCAGTCACAGCACCTCAGTGCCCCATTACTGCCAACTTCTGCCTTTTTACGAGCAAACTATGCTGCTGACAAAACCATGAAATCCGTACTCAGTTCTCCATATTCCTTCCCTTTGCACAGGAAGCAGCCTGCTCACGGATGTTCCTACCCTGCATCCGAAATACTTGCCAGCACACAAATTCACAGAACACGCTTTTCTCCTCTGCCCTCTCCCATCTTTTCCTGACCAACAGCTGATTTGGGCAGAACTACCAAGATGGGAGTGAGGGGAGCAGGAAAGATGCATGCAAAAAACCCCCAAAAGTACCATAAAGTATGAGTTGATACTGCCAGAAATAATTAATCCCAACATAAGCTTATATTCTAACACGCTGGAATCTAAAAGAAATGGGCAATTGAGTGTAACTTGCTGCTTCAACCCTCTCCCAGACAAGCCTTGGAATATGGAAACCTGGCAGTACTGAACATAAGGGGAAAACCCAACCTCTTGTGGTATGCAGAAAGCACAAAGCAGGTCTGAAGGGCTGCGGGTTTCTATGCCAGTTTGCTTAGGCTTTTGCCCAAGATATTGTGCAGGTTTGCTCCTCAGCCCAAGTAGCAGAGTTGTTTCCATGCTCATTTAAGAATCAGTGACGTGGAAAATAACATGAATGGCAGACAGCAAATTTGCAGCTGCGGTGCTGATATCATCTGCAATTAGTCAAAGGGAATTACATCAAAGGAAAGTAGATTTGGGAAAGAGAAACACACCCCTTATCTGAGATATTTACTTCTATGAGAAATGTTCAGAGAATGAGCTGGTTTAGCTCCCAGAGAGCAGGATCTATTCACACAGGAAGAACAAAACATCAGTAATTAGTATTTACCACCCTGCCCAGCTTACCTGCACAGGAAAACTCGCTTGTGGCTCCTCCTGCCCAACGTAAACCAGTGCAAAAACAGCAGTGCTTGCTTCTTGCCAAGACCTGCTGACAATTAAATCAGAATCTTCTATAGAAGAGTTGTGTCAGAAATTATGTGTTTATTTGCACTTCCAGTCAAAGACACGGCTCAAATACTGCAGCCATTAGAATTTGGACAATAGGAGTTCATAGAATTGCAGAATCATTAAGGTTGGAAAAAATCTCTAAGATCATCCAGTCCAACCCTCAGCCCAACACCACTGTGCCTATTAAACCATATCCCAAACTGCCATGTCTACGTACTTTTTTGAACACCTCCAGGGATGGAGACTCCAGCACTTCCCTGGGCAGCCTCTTCCAATGCTTCACCAATCTTTCAGTAAAGAAATTATTCCCAATATCCAATCTAAACTTCCCCTGATGCACCTTGGGGCTGTTTCCTCTCGTCTTAATACATTCCAGAGCTCATTTTCAATTGTCATTTAAACTCACAAATTATTAATTAGCTGCGAGACTGGATCAAAAAGAAGAGAGAATATTCACATAAGACATCTGCACAGCTGATTGATAGGCATGGCTGAGAGAAGCCAGTAGCTCAGAGTGTGAGGTGAGACAATCCCCAGGAAGTTTCAGTTAGCTGAAGGGGTGAAATAAGATGGTCGGTCTTGGAAAGATTTTCTGAAGTGGTAAAGAAATCATGACCATGAAGAAATCATGGCCAATCATGGTCATGAAAAAATGACCATGAAGGTCATCCAGTCCAGCATCCCAGCAAGAACAGGGACATCTTTAACCAGATCAGGTTGCTCAGAGCCTCATCCAACCTGACCTTGAATGTTTCCAGGGATGGGGCATCTACCTACTCCTTCTCCCTGTGCAGAGGCAGATGAGCATTTCCTGGTCATAAATACCTGCTGTATAGCTACACAGACTTGGCTTGCGGTTTCTATCCAGCACCCAGATCTAAGCCCACCTTAACAGCAGAAGCCCTTTTGAGGTCTGTTCTGAAGGCTGTTGCTCATACTCTCTGGATTTAAGCAGGTCTCACACAGGTTCATCTCTCCTCCCTTAAATTCCATTTCCAGAATAAAAATATATCCCCTGCAGAGAGACAGGGAACAAGTAGGAGATGACCTGTTTCAGGAATGAAACCATTTTATTGAGTCCTTTTGGTGAACCACAAACCCTGCCTTGGTTCTGGTCTCAGCCACGTTGTGTGCACTTTCCCTACTCACAGAGACCTTTCTAGAGTGCTGCTCTTCCTCCACAATCCCCAGAACAAGAGGTTGCCTTCAAAAAAAGGACAATAAATGAATACACAGAATGTGTGCTGGATTAAACAAATATTAGAATAATGCCAGCACAGCATGTCAGTAGGATAACAATTATTGTACCAAAAAATATCCTTTGTCGCTTCCAGCTGTAAAGACGCTGGTTTGGTGGGCCCTGGGCTGGAACAGAGGTGGTCCACCTTCCCAGAAAGGGAATTACAGACTGTGTTTTGAGAGCAGCGCAGCTTATATATAGATGAAGGAAGGAAGACTGGTCTGGGAGAAATGGTGTCTACAGGGGTGCACCCTGAGTTGAAAGCAGGAGCAAGAATGTCTCCTGAAGCATCCAAAAAGCTTTTAATTTCCTGTCTCTTCTACTAAAACAAGTTAGGATCTGTCTGAAGAATGGATGTCTTCAGGGTGATTTCCAGAACCTGACAGGGCAGGGGAATGCCCAGTCAGACTAGAAAGGGAACACAAACAACCTTTGGGTTTTCCAGCCCCGTCAGGACAGCACAGGGGAGCCTCTGGGCTGCTGCAAGAGTTTCCAGTCCGTGGTAGTTACAAAAGAGTGGGTAATAAAATCAATAGCAAAAAAAAGGGAACAGATGACGGAGCCCTACACCTTGTGCAATCTGTTGACTCCCCTTCTGCTGGTATCTCAGACTGAACTAGCTGCACAGAATGTGTCTTTCGAGGCAGCAATACAAACACTGAGAAAATCTCCAGCCATTTTTCACTTAAAATGCACAAAAGGTGTGATCGCTCACTTTACAGGAGCACTTCCGGCACACCAAACCTCGTATTTAAATGTAAGAGCCCAACACAACCCCCTCCCCATCTTACGAAGCACAAGCCACACATTACGGAAGTAAATCAGTTTTATAACCCTGTGGCCATGCTTGGTGCTTCCAGACCTTCCCTGCGGTGCCCAGGTAGGAGTGAAGCCAGCAAATACCTTGGGACCACACTGTTAGCAGCAGCCAAGAGTTAATAAAAGCAATTTTCACCTTCCAATTTCCCTCCCAGCAATAGGCTGAGCAGCTGCTGGTAGTGGTTCAGCAGTTTTTCCCAGAAAGAAGCATCTGGGGCCCCAGCCCAAGGGAGCAGGACTGGGTGGTGCCCGGGGGCGGCTCCCGCTACAAAAGGAGGTGGCAGTGGCAGTGGCAGTGACCGTGACCGGCGACGCGAGGAGCAGCAGGAACAGAACGGGTAACAAAGAGGAAGGGGGGTGGGGAGACTTTGAATACCAGTATGCTCTTAGCTCTCTGCCAGCCTTCCATCTGCACCGCTTTTAATGCCACGGAGGCCGGCTTACCTCTGCGGTGCCGTGGCTCCCAGGTGTGGGTCATCCATGCTTGGTGCGAGGCAGGGATGCGGGGTGACGTGACGCTGGGGTCCTGCTGGCAGCGGAGGGTCCAGGGGATGGGGTTCCTTCTCTTCGGTTAAACTCGACGGTTCAAGTCTGGTGGGCAGCAAAGAGAACAATGGTAACACAAGGTTGCTCACTTGAAGGTCGGCACCTGTGGTTTTGGTAATAAACACAGGACATGGACCATAGGGTCAGGAAATTAGCAGGAGGGAGAGTGAAGGCAGGAGTGGAGGTAGGTCGTGATGCTTCCAGGCAACGTGAATTCTCCAAAGATGAACACTGCATGGGCAGTGACATCTCCTGGTGCAGGCTGCCCTATACAAGCCTCTGAAATCGTACTTCAAAGCAGATTTACTCTTTTCCTTACTCCAATGGGTAAGGATAAATTAATGGTGATGGCTAAATTCCTGGCAGAGAGCAAGCTGCCAAGCGGATGGGATCACAAGAAGATAGGTGGCCACTCAGTTATGTGGAGCTCCCTGCCACATTACTGTTGACTGGCTCTCTAAAGGAGGTTGTAGTGAGGTGGGTGCCGGTCTCTTCAACCAAGTAAGAAGTGATAGGAGGAGAGGGAACGGCCTCAAATTGCACAAGCGGAGGTTTGGATTATGCCAGGAGATTGAATATTTAGGAAAAAAATGCTTTACTCTAATTGTGGTGAAGCATTGAAACAGGCTGCCCAGGGAAGCAGTGGCATCTCCATTCCTGGAGGTTTTCGAAAAGCCTATAGATCTTGCACTTCAGGACGTGTTTTAGTAGGCACAGTGATGGTGTTGGGCTGATGGTTGTACTCAACGATCTTAGAGGTCTTTTCCAACCTTAATGATTCTATCATTCTATGAATACACTACTTTAGTGGCTGAACAGCTTTCGGACATGTCAGACTTATCAGGGTGTTACGAGCCAGGATGAGAGATGCAAAACCGGAGTTGCAAGCAGTGGTTACAAAAGTGCATTTCAGATTACGGAATGGAAAGACGCAAAGGCTGCTCACTGCCTGCTTGGGGCGGGGGGGGATAGAAAAAAAAATGTATAAAGAAATCATTCAGACCTCATCTACAACGATCTGAAATGAACAGTGCTCTCCTCCATATTGTTCTCTGATACCATCCTTTAGCACTGCCTCTTGAAAATAACAATGAAGCAAGATGTATTTTTTATGTAGATTAAAAGGGACCCATAGATACAACTAATGAAACAATTTCTGTACTTGCAAGTAAATTAGGATAATTTTTTTAGGGTACACATTAACACAGAGCATATTATAATGATGGATTTTACATTTCTTTTCTCCAGGATGAGGATCCTTATTGGAAGTCTTCATTTCTATTTCATTTCTTTCCTATTCAGTAGAGCAAATGGATTTCTAACTCTGAGAACACCTGCAGCCTATACCTTCCCGGCTTATAACTACTCCTATTTAAACCTCTCTTCTGTATCAGAAGCACAAGCTCCAAAAGCAGCCAGAGCTCTCAATTTCTCACATAATGTAATTGAAAAAATAACCAAGAGAGATATGGAAGGTTTTGATGTGCTAGAAGTTTTAGACCTTTCCTACAATCAGATTAAGGACATTGAACCTGGTGTGTTTGAGAGTCTGCTCAGCCTTGTTTCTGTGAATTTATCATTTAATGATCAGAAACTTCTTGTATCAGGTCTTCCACCTCACCTGAAGCTCTTACCCACTAGCCAAGCCTCAAGGACTTTGCTGCTTCACAAGCATTTTGACACATCCTCAGAGGCTGCCCTGGAGCCTTCTGCATCCGCCAAGGAGCTGCTCCATTCAGGAAGTCCTTCTGTCCTGCAAAATGTTAATCCGAGGTTCAGGCAAGGTACAGAGGATCTGCTTCGAAGAGGAGAGAAAAACCCAACAGTCTCTCCCACAGCCAACTTAACGCCTGATTTCTGCGGAATACCAATAAATGGGATACTTGATCTGTCAAACAGAAAACTCTCCGAGGAAGAGCTGACATTAAAACTGGACGAGGATCTCTGCCAAGCTCAGATGGACAGTATTTTGGAGCTTGACATTAGTCACAGTGACCTGGAAATGGATCTTCTATCGCTGTTCATCCTGTTTTTGCCACTGAAAAATGTGCAGTCCATTGATGCCAGTCACAACAAATTAACAATTAACATTGAAGATGTAGAGGCGATCTGTAAGTTCCCATTCAGCAAGCTACTGTTTTTAAACATCAGCAACAATCCCATAAACAGCTTGAATACGCTGTGTCTTCCTCCAACCATCAAGGTAATCGATTTGTCCTTCACCAACCTAAGTCAAATACCCTGGAATTTTGCTAAAAAAATGATTAACTTAGAAAAAATGTATGTGCAAGGAAATCACTTCATATACACTGTACGTCCACAAATCACTAATGAGACTCAAAATTTGCCCCCCGGAACTGTACGTATTAACGCCATTTCATTTGTCAGAAATGAGGCCGGCACACCCATCGAAAGCCTTCCGAAGAAAGTAAAACACCTCAAAATGTCCAACTGCTCCATTGTAGAACTGCCAGAATGGTTTGCTGGCACAATGGAAGAATTATTATCTTTGGATCTCAGCAGCAACCGGATTTCTGTGCTTCCCGAGTTACCTAGCTCCCTGCAGCTCCTCGACATAAGCAACAGTGATATAAAAATAATACCCCCTGGTTTTAAATCTGTCTCCAACTTAACAACACTTAATATTCAAAATAATAAAATTACGGATATGCATCCTGAGTATTTCCCGTTGACTTTAACAAAATGCGATATTAGTAAAAATAAGTTGAACATGTTGTCATTAACCGATGCCCTGGAGAAATTTGAGTTTCTTAATGTTTCTGGAAACCTAATCACCAGACTGGAACCTGCCAGCCGCCTTTCTGTGCTCACTAATCTGGACAGTAGTCACAACCTGATTTCTGAACTCCCTGATCACTTTGGGAAATCTCTTCCAACGCTGAAATATTTTAATTTATCAGGGAATAAGATCTCCTTTCTACAGCGTGGCTCTCTTCCAGCTTCACTGATTGAGTTAGACATTAGTGACAACGCCATCACAACCATAGTGGAGGACACTTTTGGCCTGTTAACGAGTTTGAGTGTTTTGAATGTTCAAGGTAAACATTTTTTTTGTAACTGTGATTTGTACTGGTTTGTCAATGTCTATTTCCACAACCCCCATTTGCAGATAAACGGCAAAGAAGATCTCAGGTGCAGCTTTCCACCGGATAGGAGGGGCTTGTTGGTGGAGAGCAGTAACCTCACGCTTCTGCGCTGCTCCCTGGGCCTCCAGATGGCTATTACAGCTTGTGTGGCCATTCTGGTTGTTTTGGTGTTAACGGGCTTATGCTGGCGGTTCGATGGGCTGTGGTACGTGAAGATGGGTTGGTACTGGTGTATGGCAAAAAGGAAGCAGTACGAGAAGAGGCCAGAAAACAAGCCCTTCGATGCTTTCATTTCATACAGTGAACAAGACGCAAACTGGACAAAAAAGAACCTGCTGGAAAAACTGGAAGCCGATGGATTCAAAATATGTTACCACGAGAGGGATTTCAAACCGGGGCATCCCGTACTCGGTAACATTTTTTACTGCATAGAGAACAGCCATAAAGTCCTTTTTGTTCTCTCTCCCAGTTTTGTAAACAGCTGCTGGTGTCAGTATGAGCTGTATTTTGCTGAACACCGGGTCTTGAACGAAAACCAGGATTCCCTCATCATGATTGTGTTGGAAGACCTCCCGCCCAACAGCGTGCCACAGAAGTTCAGCAAACTCAGGAAACTGCTGAAAAGGAAAACCTATTTGAAGTGGAGCCCCGAGGAACACAAACAGAAAATGTTCTGGCTTCAGCTAGCAGCTGTCTTAAGAACCACCAATGAACCACTTGTGAGAGCAGAAAATGGGGCCACTCAGGATGTGTATGAGATGGAATGAGCTATAAGAACGTGTAAAGGCTGTGCCTGGAAAGTCTGTGGACAAATAAAAGTGTTTCCGTGTTTACGTTCTGCAAAGGCCGCTGTGTTGCAGCAGGGTTTTGTCTCAGATCAGTTGCAGGAGAGGTTACTAATGGGTTTGTAGTGTGCATTACTCCATCCAATAAAAGAATCCATTATCCAGAGGGCAGAGACCTGAGCACTGATAAACAGGTTTTCCTTCTGAGTGCTTGAGTCCTTCAGCTATTTCCAGCATTTTTCAAAATGCTGTGGAAGACACCTGAAAGGAAGAGCAGCTGGAGTCACACTGTGTATCCTAAAAGTCTTTTTGAGATCACTGCAGTGAAAGGCAATGTCATTCAACAATAAGGTTGTAGTTCAGATTCTCAGCTTTAGCACAGCTTCAGATGGTAACACACACTGTGTACACATGAGAAAAATGCAAACTATGACAGTACACATGTGACAGCTTCTTTCTGTGGCTTAGTGAGAAAAGATTACAGATTTACTTCATGTAGCCATCTGAGAGATGCAATAGCAAATCCACACTGCTGCATCATTTGGTTTAAGTGGTTGGTGGAAGAGATCAGACTTTTATAATCTTTTATAATTACAGGTTAACGTATGCAACAAATCAATAAAGCTGAGCATGTGAGTCTCTACTGTTAAATAACTAGCACAAGCTTTATTTAAATGCAATTATCATAAATCTCTGATGAATAAGTTAAGAAAGTTCTGCATATTGCTATTTAGTATAATATAGGGGAATGGGTATAAACTGGAGAGGGGCAGATTTAGACAAGACGTCAGGAAGAATTTCTTCTTCACTATGAGAGTGGTGAGGCACTGGCACATGTTGCCCAGGGAAGTTGCGGCTGCTCCATCCCTGGTGTTCAAGGCCAGACTGGATGGGGCCTTGGGCAGCCTGATCTAGTGGGATGTTGGGAAGGTGGATGTGGAAGGGATGTGGGAGGTTGGATCTGGATGATCTTTGAGGTCCCTTCCAACCCAAACTATTTTATGATTATATGATTTAGACTTTGGGAAATTTCACCCTGATCCATTTCCAACGAATCCAAACCTCTGCATAGCCCTTTTCTTCACCTAGTGCCACCTAATTATTTTATTTATTGTGTTTGGAAAAATAAAAAAAAATCAGCTGATCCAACTTCCACATTCAAGGAAAATCAACAGACTGTGACGGAAAATAAATACGAGGTGAGAACAAATCATTTAGTATAGCACAATCTGGACTGGCTCATAAGAAGTGTGAACCCAAACCACTTACCTGCAGATGATTGCAGAGCCAGGAATGGGGCAGCACATTTGAAACACATACTCTGAAAAGGAACTAGGGCTGCTGTGACAAAGTAAGACTAATACCAACCTATTTGATGCCAAAAGGGGGAACACAAAACAAACATAAGGAGATACAGGCAAATACAACTCTTCCACAATGTATTTGGAAAAGGAAAGGATCCAGCTGGAGCAGTACGTGTTTTTTGCCCTCCCTGCGCTGCTTCCGAGTAAAAAGGAAAAAACCCGCACTGCAGCATGTAGCACGTTTGACTCTTGGAACCAAAGTTCTAGGCCAGTTGCTGTAACAAATGAAAACATTTTTCTAATACTAAACAAACTCATTTTAAATAGGAAGTGACAACAACTTGTTGTCAGCATTTATTAGCACATAGTAAATGACATTTCAAAGTCATTTTACCAGTACTGATTAAACTTAAGGATAGTGTACTTGGTACATCCATGAAGCACAGTGCTTGAGCCTAACAACAACCAAAGAGCTATTCAAATCAAAGAAATCTGCATCAATTGCCCTGCAGGACAGAACTAGTGCTCACAAAACCTAAAAGTTCTTAGAAATTCCCTCTATTCCCCTTCTCCCATGTTGCCAATTCTCCAGTTCTCCTCCAGTACAAATGACGAGAAGTGGAGCAGCACTCACCATCCTCTGCCATCTCATTTATGGAGAGTTTGTACTCTGTGCAAACTCACCTTTCCTTAGCAACCACGAGGAGTTATGTACACTGTCATGAAAACAGAATTATTTTCCTGTTCTTTAAATTGCTGGCAGAAAGCTACTGCAGAAAGAGACAAGCTGGGACCTTTTTTCCTCTCACATGCAGCACGAGCAGAGCTGCTTGTTGGTGCCCAGTGGCAGGACCATTTCGGTAATCCTCCACTGGCATCAGTGCAAACACACTGTTCCTAATTCTTAAAAAGAAATTAGAAAAACCCATTCAAACCACACAGAAAGCAAACCTTGAAAATGTCCATAGGACTCTCCACCATCCTTCCTGCAAAGACTACTCCGTTAAGGTATTACACCATCTGCTTTCTCTCTGTTTCCATTGTGAACACCTCAAGTTGCTCTCCGCGGCCCTGCTTCACTACCTGGTGGAAGGTGAAGAGAGAACAGTGCAGGTAAGCACAACTCTGCAGTTCAGAAGTCTCTTCACTTTTTATTCCGTGTGCTGCAGGTGGAGGGGTACTGGAGATTATATGGGGGGTAATTGTCACAGCTTTCCTAACAAGTGAGCCAGCAATGTGCGCTCGCAGCCCAGAGAGCCAATTGTATCCTGGGCTGCATCAAAAGAAGTGTGACCAGCAGGGCAAGGGAGGGGATTCTCCCCCTCTGGTCTGGTGAGATGTCACCTGGAGCCCTGTGTTCAGTTCTGGAGTCCTCAGCACAGTAAGAACATGGATCTATTGGAGCAAGTCCAGAGGAGGTCACAAAGATGATCTGAGGGCTGGAGCACCCCCCATACAAGAATACCCTAAGAAAGCTGGGCTTGTTCAGCCTGGAGAAGGCTCCAGGGAGACCTCATAGCAGCCTTCCACTACGCAAAGGGCCTGCAGGAAAGCTGGGGAGGGGCTCTTTGTCAGCAAATGCAGGGATAGGATGAGGGGGAACGTTTTGAAGCTGAAAGAGGGGAAATTTGATTAGATATTAGGGAGAAATGTTTTCCTGTGAGGGTGGTGAGGCACTGGCACAGGTTGCCCAGAGAACTGGTGGCTGCCCCATCTCTGGAGGTGCTCAAGGCCAGGTTGGATGGGGCTTTGAGCAGCCTGATCCAGTGGAAGGTGTCCCTGCCCATGGCAGGAGGGGGTTGGAGCTGGATGGGCTCTAAGGCACCTTCCAACCCAAACAATTCTGTGATTCTGTGATTCTATGAAGTGATAAATTACACACCTAAAGCATACACACCATAAAATACCACAAGATATCACAAAATTATTAGGCACTGATCCTTTCTGACTATCGTCTGTCCAATTTTTGCATGTTGACCTCCTCAGCCTGTCGAGCCCTTCCTGCTAAGGCAGGATGCCTCTGCGACTTAGAAAAAAATGTGCACCACTGTATAGAAATCTCTGTAGTCTCCAGTCTAAAAAGATCTGAGGTAGTGCCCAACTGCGGAACATTCTTAGCAACATTTTGAGGTTGCGTAGGTATAGTTTAAAGTTATTTGGCATTACAGACTTCTAGTTTTTATAAGTAAAGGTCAAAAAGAATACAATACTGCAAGCCAACAGCTGGAAGAGTCAACGCTATCATCATAAGGCAAGACTTACGACTTAAAAAACCTGGTGAATTGTAAAACTCTTTCAAACACTTTTGCTCCTAAAAAACAACTAGAAATCACTTGTTAGTGAGATCAGCCCCAAGTAATTGATCTTCTGGGTTTTTTTAACAAGTTTATTTATGCTTTCTTTGAGGATACCCCTAATTTCATGAGATACCCTGGCCAAACTGTTAACAGTACACCACACACTACAAACACAGATTTTCAACCATAAAGCAAGAACAGTTCTCAGGCCAGATATCATGACAGCCACCAACACTAGCAACTTCAGAAGCAGCATAACCTGTTCCATCACAGTGGGGTCATCCTAACTAATCTCAGAAGTCAAAGATTGCTTTTGTTCCTGGAGTATAAAATTCTACATGTATTTCAAAACTTGTCAACATTAACATTCAGGCTCGCAATATTCATATTAGTCACACAAAGTACCCGTTAAACCTTCCTAGTCCTTTCTGCACAGCTCTGCAGCGATGCGGCCCACAGCATATGGACAGGAAGTAAGGAAAGCATGCTTTATGAGTCTTGGATTTGCAGCTTTCATACTTGTGAGATGCTTTCTTGTTCTTATGTTACAGACTGCACTACCTACAGACCTTTTTCTAAACTGTTCAGTATTGACGTACTGTCATCGCTTACTGTCATACCCATCTCCTCTCTTTGCACAGATTTTTTTCCATCTCCTTCATCCAGCACTGTCGCTTACCCCTCAATTCGACTCCTGCTTTATTGACCTTGCAGTCATGCTTTATTGATTCTGCACTCAGCAGAAGAGAGTTCTGAAACAACAAGGAAGCTAAAGGGAAAAAGAGAAGTTATACTCCAGAAGAGTCTAAAACAAGTGACTTTTTTGTAATAAAATGAGCAATTATTTCAGTTTATGATTCACCTCTAAGAAATTGTAATAATTTTCAAATTCCAATCTCTATTTGCTTACACCCATAAGCCACCCCCAAACACAGTTATTTAATACAACAGATACTTTAAATCAGATTTTATTCCTACTGCAGATTAAAGGGCATATTCCTTTGCTATCCGATGCTATAAATGTATTAGCACATTGGTTGTATTAAGAACAAAACTGGCACCAGGAATTAAGAGCAATATTATAAAGTACTTTAAAAGGACTGCAGTTCGTCTTAATAACACATCAGGTAAAGGCAATAAAACTGCCTGCTATATTAAGGCCAAACCCTTCCAGCTTTACTCCCCCATGAATACTTAATGGGAATCACTTGTATGAATAAAGTGCAAAGGATTTTATCTTCTATCACATAGTGAAGTTCATGTGATCCAAAACAAAAGCACAGCAGGAGCCTTTTGTTCATACCTCCAGCAAACCTCCAGACTGCTTAACACTAAATCCAGGCTCCATGCGCACTTTCAGGTCCCTTAAAGAACAGACAAGACCCAGTCTTGCATCCATCTGTGGGGTTCTACTCTATACTCCTTCCAAAATCATAATTACCACTAAGATTGTAAAGCTTGAGACAAAATGACACAATCTCTTTTTTTTTTTTCCTCTCCAAATTACTACATTCTGTGCTAAAGAGAATCGTAAAGACAGGAAACCCAAACAAGATGGATCAATTCTTATCTTCTATAATTACCTTAGGAAGAACTGTGTTATTCATTTATAGAGAAAAAAATCCAGGCAGAGAGGAAAGACTTATGGAAATGACTTCAATTTTACATTTGTATTAGGAAAGTTGTTCACATCCATTTTATTGCAAGAAAGCTATCTTGAATTATTCAAAATCAATTAAAATTCAGAGTGTTAAACAAACAACAGTGTTCATAACGTAATAGTCTTCCAGGAAATCTTGAAAACAGTTTAGTTAACAAACAGCCTAAACCAATGACAAGTCACACGTGGCAACAGTATGAATGTTTTTTGCTCCTAAAATACCAAATCATTATTCCATCACAGTAATTTTGCTAAAGATGTGGCGTTTTCCTATAACGAGGCACCACAAGTCTGTGGCACAATTATTTCAGAGATACTAAGACTTTGCTGAAGTCCATAAAATTTGAAAGGAGATTGCTTGTTTTGAAAAGATCTGGCCTCTTAAAGCAACAATAGTCAGGAATTTAAATGCCTCCAAATAACTTCTTTTGTGAGGAATTCCCACAACATGTGACATAACACAAATGGTTCAGTTGATAAAAAAATATTTAACTTCCATTATTTGCTCGCCGTGTAGACCAACAGATGAAGTTTATAAGTAGACAGGTTATTAATCTTTAAACCAAACTGATGTTAGAATTCTTAAGAAAACCTCAAAAATTTGTAGTCATCTCATTATGTGGTCAGTCTGCTTTTAAAAATGATCACAGCTGTCAGTTCTACCTGTAAGGAATATCAGAGCCAAATCCTCACAATTCCTGCTTTTATACAGAGTCACACAAAAAATAACCCAACCAGCAACACGACCCTTTGCGCAACAGTTTACGAATCAGAAAATTCTGGAGGTGACTGCATTACTAATAGTTTATCAGTACTATACTACCGTAATATTCACCTTTATCCTCTAGTAAAACCTATAACTGGATATTGCACAGTTATTTCTATCAAATGCAAAATATTTCCCTAAATATATTATTTTGGGACATATAACACCATTGATCCTTAAAATAAATGTACAACAGAAATACATATATGTGTATATATACTTCAGAGGTTTCCTACAGTGCCACAACACCTCTCCAAAGTCCTTCCTCAGCAGAAATGTAAATACTATTTTTAAAATGCCTTTTCTCACTTTAGGAAGCCACGACTGAAATCCTGAACTTCAGCTGAAGTTCATGCAAATTTTGCCATTCACCTCAACAGAACCAGGAGCTCGCCCTCCGAACAGAAAGGACTTCCGTTATTATGGACACTTTCTACAACAAAATACCATCATTTCTTTCAACCTTCTGCAACGGAAAACATTTAAATTAAAGTATGGCAACACCAAGCATCCTCCCAATTTTTCCTTCATTAAAGTACGCAAGTATGCCATTTAACAGGTAATACTTCTGCTGCAGCCTGAGATCGTTCTCCGAGATATTCTGTCTCTTTATAATACTTTACTACTCTTTTCTTAACTTGTCCAGCAGTTAAGTTTAGTAACAAATCATGCTAACAATTCCAAATGTCATCTAAAATACAGCTGGTTTTGACTGGCCACACAATTTCAAGAAAGCGTCATGGAAGCAATATCCGAGTATTCACTTCAAATGCAAATAACTGGATATCAACACGAGTAGCATATTTCTTAATTAGCAGCAACAGTGTATCACTGAATTCAGTTTATCACTAAGGAAAGCAAAGAAGGTATCAGAACCCTTCCTGAAGGTTACACCGAGGGCACTGGTATCTGCTTAGTCGAAGGGCTGTCACAGTCTCGCACCACATCGTTGGTGGTGTGATAATGCATGGCAATGTAGGATTTGGCAAATCCAAAAGTCGAGTTCACTGGCTGTAAGCTATTTGGGGTGCTCACGTCCTGGGAAGGGCTGCTGTTATAGATACTGTAGTAGGGCTCGATTCGCGTGTTCATGGGGGTCGAACTGCTCTGTGCATAGTGCTGATGCCCGACAGAAGCCTTGGGGCTCAACACGCTCTCCTTAGAGTGACTAGGACCACAGGCTTGGTCCACAAGCTTTTTCTGAGGTTTTGGAGACAACATGTATGCTGAATTAGTCTCATGGTGGGACGACTTGTTCCTGTTGACTTCCAGGCTGCCTTTGCCCACGGCCCGAAGTCTTGTCTTCTGCTTACAGCAGAAAAAGACGAGGGCTACATACTGCAGGCACCAGAGGACTCGTCTCCGAAGCCCGGCACTATTGCGAGAATATATAAAAGGATTCAATCCAGATTTGAAAAAAATGAGGGTAAATCCACACAGCTCAAACTGGTAGAGAACAAAGCCACCGTTACTGGACAGCATATCCTGCACCAAAGAGATGCCCAGGGGCAGGCAGCAAACCAAGACGGAGAGCACGATGACGACACACGTCACCACTGCCCTAGAGTCTTTGGCAGCGGACAGGTTGACTGCCGACACAAGCTGGAGCTGGCCGGCGGCTGTGGCGGACATCTGGCCAAGCTGATTGGCATAGCCGTGCGTCTGGACATGCTGTGGTTTGCTTTGGTTCCTGTACAAGGCGAGCACGGCGCTTTTCACACCCTCCCCAGCTCCGGTGGCTGGGGGACCCACGAAGGGCTGTGGTCTGGAAGCATCAACGGCCACCACGGGCGGACACTTCCTCGCTCGCACATTCCTTCGCAGGGCCTGGGCAATCATGACGTAGGAGACGGCCACGACGGTCACGCAGCAGATGAAGTCAGCAACGTAGAGGTAGAGGATGACTTTCCTCTGTCCGCCGGCGAAGCCGGACACGGGAAGGCAGAGGCGCGAGCCGCGCGAGCCGAGGGTGGCCAAGGTGGCCAGGGTGAAGCTGGCGGCCCAGAGCAGCAGAGCGAGGAGCAGGGTGCAGGGGAAGGAGGCGGCACGGTGCGGCTGCCGCCCCAGCACCATGCGCAGCCGGTGCAGGGCGATGACCGCCACGGTCTCGAGGGACACGAGGATGAAGCCGGAGCTGGTGAGATGGAAGGCGAAGCAGAAGGCACCAGGGACGCCGCCGGCCGAGCCGAAGAAGAGGACGAAGGCGAACATGGGGGCGGCCACACCGCAGAGGAAAAGGTCGCAGAAGGAGAGGTTGAGGATCATGAAGTCGAAATCGGTCCTGAATTTCCTGAGGGCCGGGTCGAAGAAGGACAGCAGCACGATGAGGTTCCCGTAGGAGCCCAGGCAGAAGACGAGGGCGAGCGGCGCGGCGCAGGCCGCCAGGGTGGCTGCGTGGGCGCCGTCCCGCGGCTCCGCGCTGCCGTTCGCGGGCCCCGCCGCCCGCCACGACGCGTTCATCGCCGGCAGCGCCCGCCCCGCCATGGCGCCCGCGCAGCGGCACCGCCCGCCGCGGGGAGAGGGAGGGACCCGCGCACCGGCAGGGACCGACCCGCACCCCCGCAGCTCGGCAGGGACTGACCCGCGCTGCTGCTCCTGCACGGCTGCAGCCCCGCACCCCGCAGGGACAGAGCCGCAGCCTGGGAACGGCAGACAGACCTGCACGGCTGCAGCCCCGCAGCTCGGCAAAGACAGACCCGCACTGCTGCTCCAGTAGAGACAGCCCCGCACCCCTGCAGCCCCGCACCCAGAAAGGACAGACCTGCATCCTTGCAGCCCCGCATGGACAGACCTGCACTGCTGCTCCTGCAGGGACAGCCCCGCACGGCTGCAGCCCCGCACACTTGGAGCCTTGTGCACCCACACCCCACAGGGACAGACCCGCACCCCTGCAGCCCAGCACCCAGCAAGGACAGACAGACCTGCACGGCTGCAGCCCCGCACCCAGCAGGGACAGACAAACCTGCACCCTTGCAGACCCGCATGGATAGACCTGCACTGCTGCTCCTGCATGGACAGATCTGCACCCCTGCAGCTCTGCAACCCAGGAAGGACAGACCTACACCTTTGCAGCCCCACACCCAGCAAGGAAAGACCTGCACCTCTGCAGCCCTGCACCTGCACCCTGCACAGACATACTTATACCCCTGCAGCCCAGTGAGGACAGACCTGCACCACTGTAGCCTTGCACCCGCAGCCTAGGAAGGACAGACCTGCACCCCTGCAGTCCCTCACCTGCAGCCTGCACAGACAGACCTGCACCGCTGCAGCCCCGCACCCACAGCCCAACAAGAACAGACGCGCACAGACCGACCTGCACCACTGCAGCCCCGCAAGGACAGACTCACACTCCCCACAGCCTGGCAGAGACAGACCTGCACTGCTGTGTGACTGGGTGAAGCACTGGTGCAGTTTCCAGGCAGCAGCTGCCACGAGGAGAAGGCATTTTGTAGGGCACACGTAGTGCAGAGACCCTGCTGTACTTCTCAAATCACTTCTGGGCCTGCAGCTGCAGTTCCAGCTTGGGAAGATGCGGTGGTTGCACAACTGTGCAATCAGCTGCTTTGATGGAAGGGGCTGTAGCAGCATAAACTGGTTTTAATCCATTACATCCTACAGTTTGCACCATGTCGCCACACTAACTCCCAACAGCTGCCAAAGTGTACCACGCCCTGTCCAGCCTCATATGGAAGCATGATAAGGAGCCCTTCCTCCTCCAAAAGGCACCAACAGCATCAGCCCCGACCAATGGAGCTGGGTACATGGTCAGGGCCAGGGTCCTGAAACTTTCACAAAGCAGAGACACAGTTAAGATAATGCAGCTGGAGGCCTTACTATGTCACATCTCAGCCACGCCCTTACCAGGGTACCAAGTCAAGAGCTGGGCACTCAAAGTGTTGAGGTTGCTCCATGTTGACACCTGCACAACCCAAAACCTGTTGATCATTATAATTTAAGGCAAAGCTTTTCATCTTTCCCTGTTCGCACTTTTGCGTTGCATGGGCTAGGGCTGTGTTTCGTTTTTCTGTGCCCTGAAGCACAGGATCTGAGGCAAAGGATCTTCTCTATTCCCATAAGGGAAAAAAACCCAAACCCAACAACTAAATATCAGTATTGTTTATCTGTTTCATGCCAACTACTACTATCACAAGTATAGTAGCCGTCATTTAAAGTGATGGAGAGTGCTGGATGTCTGAGCACTTAAAAGGATTGTTTTGAAATAATTAAATGGGTTTGATGAAGTTGTGAAAGCCCCATCCCTGGAGGTGTTGAAGGCCAGGCTGGACAAGGCTTTGAGCAACCTGATCCAGTGGGAGGTGTCCCTGCCCATGGCAGGGGGTTGACCCTGGATGAGTTTAAGTTCCCTTCCTATGATTCTATTCTATGACTTCAATATCAGGCACTGGAAATGCAGTTGGTAAAGATGAAAGTGCAGCCAGGCAAAGCACTAAGTGGTAAAGCAGACCCAGTACTTTCGACTTTCGCATCGGTACTCGTCTTATGCTGCACATTTCCACATATACTCATTATATACACACACACTAATCTGTATAGCACCTTAATAATCTACCGCCAGCACTCATGCAAGAGCATAGCAGTGCTTTGTAGAATCATCAAGACAGCAACAAGAGCACTAGGTTGACAACTGAAAGCTTGGCAGTGCTATTTGCTCATTTACTTTTCAATGCATTTCTTTCGCCAACTAAGAGCAATTTTGTTAGTAAAGCCATGACCCACAGCAAGAGTCCAGCAAGGAAGCCTGGCATGCTAAACAAAATTCCAGCAGGCAATTGGTCCAGATTTGTTGTTGGGGTCTGTGGCTGGGAAATACCAGTAGCCACCAGAGCAGGCGGCAACGGTGCCTTGCAACCCAGGCAGCTCGGTCAGCTGCATTTGGCCTTAGTTTTGCTCTTAAACTTCTTGCATAGACAAAGGAGAAGGTCCAAAACCCAAAATACCATTTCCATGGTTTCCTGTGGCTTCCAGCTATGTTCTGTCTCAGCTTAGCTATCACTTTTATTTCCGCTTTTGCTTATATCTTTGTTCTCCGAGTCATGGTTGAGTTCTGTGGGTGAATCCTGGCCCTATTGAGTATGAGTTGTTTTTTCATTGACAAGCTGGGTTCTCCCTCTTTGAATTTTCTTATTTATAAACATCAGAGCACACTGAGCTGCATGATTAACAAGACTGACAAAATATCAGCCTAATGCAAGAGTGAATTACTGTGAAGTGATTAATGCTGAGGAAACAGTGATGGTTGTTCTCTTCACGTGAAACTAATGTACACGCAATATCCACATCCTTCCAGAGCAGGTAATGCATCGCATTTCAGTTGTGAACAAGACACTGTCTGAAAGCTGACCTTAGTTTCACACTACGTCTAATCCCAAAATTCACATTTTGGCTATGACAATTTCTGTGGTGTCACTTACCAAAACACAGGAGTAGTAACACATTTTAGAAAATGAGTCCTTTAAAAAGGTCATAGAATCACAGAATAGTTTGGGTTGGAAGGGACCTTTAAGTCCATTCAGTTCCAAAGCCTTGCCATGGCCTGCGGTAGGCACCTTCCACTGGATCAGATTGCTCCAAGCCTTGGAGGACCTCCAGGGATGGGACATACATGACTTCTCTAGGCAACCTGTGCTCACCACCCTCACAGGAAACCATTTCTTTCTAATATCTAATCTACATCTTCCCCTTTTCAGCTTCAGATATTTCCCCCTCATCGTATTCCTGCACTCCCTGATAAAGAGTCCTTTTCCAGCTTTCTTGGAGGCCCCTTTCAGTACTGGAAGGCTGCTAAGAGGTCTCCCCTGTGCCTTCTCTGGCCTAAACAACCTAAGCTCTCTCAGCCTGTCCTCTGTATGGGAGATGCTCCAGCCCTCAGATCATCTTCATGGCTTCCTCTGGACTCACTCTAACAGATCCCTGTTCTTCCCGTGCTGAGGATTCCAGACCTGAATGCAGGACTCCAGGTGAGGTCTCATGAGAGCAAAGTATGGGGGGAGAATCGCCCATTCCAGGCGATTCCAAATGCTCAAACCTGGATGAGTACAGTTAAGACTTCTTAATTTCCAGTAGTTACTAGATTAGCAGGTGGAAGCACTCATATACAAATAAGGCTGCACATGCCTAATTTTAGCAAGCCCATGAGGTTTAAAGGAGTTCGCAAGACCAAGACTCTGATCTCTTACATGCTTTTGAAACCACTACACGAGATGCTGAAAAAATGGATTTAGGAGTCAAAACTGCCAAGACTTGGACCATATAGAAATTTAGCTATTTTAGAACTACTTATATGCAAAATAGCAAATAAAAATCTGCATTTTTCTACTCAACTCAACTAATGCAGTGCTTAGCATTAGTTGAAGAAGAGCAAAGGTGGCTTTTTTGTTTTGATTAAGATGTTTAACCCTACTCTAGTTATTAACCTTTGCCCAAGTAAAAAGTGATAGCACAAGAGGAAATGGCCTCAAATTGCTCAAGGGGAGGATTAGATTGGATACTAGGAAAAATTTCTTGAAAGAGTGGTGAAGGATTGGAACAGGCTGCCCAGGGAAGTGGTGGAGTTTCCATCCCTGGAGGTGTTCGAATACCATGCAGATGTGGCACTTCAGGACATGGTTTAGTAGGCATGGCGGTGGTGGGCTGACAGTTGGACCAGATGATCTTGCAGGTCTTTTCTGACTTCAGTGATTCTATGATATGAAGAAAAAGGTGTTTGTTGTTATAGCCTGTGAGCCTCAAACATTTCAGCAGATAAACACAAGCCAGATAGTGTTTTGGTGATGCACATTGAGAACCACCGCAGACAGGCATTCAGCAGAGGCCCTGAACGCTGCAGGAGGCAGGGAAGGTCGTTGGAACACAGGGCTTGTCCTCAGGAGTGAGGGGATAAGCTGAGGCAAAAAGGATCTCCATGGGAACACAAAGTACTGTGCAGTCCCCTCAGCACAGCAAAGCTGCTCTTTTTAACAGAGCTGCCAAAGTTTGGGGTGGGGGAAAAGAGTAGTGGAAGAAAACAGCCAGTTTTCGCAAGGCAGGAATCAGAATCGCTTGCACAAGGGACCAGGTTATTAACTCCTCCTTTGCAGTGCTCTTAAGCCTTTCCTTCAACCAATTCATTAAACCCACATTACTGTCCAGTACTGTCAAGCTTCTCAAATACCATTCAGTCTCAGAGTTGCAAATGTAAAAGGAGAAATTGTGTTCCCAAAACATTTCTTATAGCAGTATCAAGTTTTGCAGATATTTACACCACAAGAATCAGTAAATTATTTTTAATTGTGTTAACCTGCCCCCATCTCAGCCTAAGAGCAATATCTTACAATTTTAAGAACACTTGTAGGGGAAAGAAGCTGGAATAATAAAATAGAGGCAAAAGCCAGGAAAGAATAAGTAAAAGCTTTTAACTGGTACTCTTAACAGAACCCTTTCTGGGTGAACTCACTTAGGCTTCTACCTAGATTTATCGTTCCCCTCACTACATTTATTGCTAAAACAGATTTATTTGGATTACTGCTATTTTTTCCTGAGTATGCCAATCAGAAATGACTGTGCTTCTCATTTCCCAGTACACCTCACTATTCCCCAAATAAAGCAGGTGCCCAGTTCCATCTCTGGCAGCAAAGCCTGCTCAGGCAAATCTTAAAGCCCAAGCAGGGAAAGTAGGCTGAACTTCCACAGGCCTTTGCAGAAAAACGCAATCTAGAATTAGAAAAGAATCATGGTCAGCAAGGCTCCCTCTCCTATTCACCCTTTGAAAAAGTCTGCCTTGTTATAGGGTGCAGCTAATTCCTCTAAGCACTGTGCTCTAATCTATCAAAGATAATTTTGCTAATAATCTTTGTAGGCAACAGCCTAAGCTTTTATTTGTGCTGAGAGAACTCTTGATTCAAGACTGTTTTAGTAAGAGTCACTCTCCTTACCAGTGAGAGAGTACTAACCTTTTTTTCTCCTCTTAGCTCATGGAATTTCCCTTCTAAATAGTTCCCAATAGCTCTGAGAAGCACCTGTTGACCAAGAGAGAAAAAATCCTCAGTGCAAAGCAGTTACAATTTGCTTGTAACTTGTGTGCATTGCCTTAAACAGCTGAGCAATATTAATATTCTACATCTTCCACACAGTTCAATCTTCTGCTGTAACCAAACCTCCAATTCCTTGAAGTGGACTCTGACTTCACTGCTCCCATAGTGCTCCAGGTACCTTGTTGAATTAACCACCACAAAACCCCTTCCCTTGGGCATGGTTACCTCCAGCCTGCAGACAACCTAGTAGTCTAGATCAGATCCGGGGAACTTTCCCCCTCTCATTGGGAATTTGGTTCTCCAGAGCCTGTGCAGCAATGTGGCCGTACAGCGAGAATGTTGTGATGGGTAAACCCGCAGAAGTTGCCTTCCAGTTACTGCACAAGCCAGTGAGAAGGTAAAACAAGTTAGCTGGTAATTCACCGCAGAGTTAAAGTTAGCATCTTGCAAGGACAACAGCCAGCAAAACTTTCTACTGATACTTTTTACTGATAAGTAATGTTTGTTTCTGTTTCCCTTTTAAATCTTACCAGATTATTGTGTTTTCTACAGCACAAGCGAAAAGGAAGCATGACAGCTCTGCTGCAGGATTCCAGGAAATCTGAACCTGTGGAAAAAAGTGCCAGACTGAATGGAGTGTGGGGTGCTGGGGATGACTAACTGTGAAAAACTGACATCACCCGTGTGTACCCAGCACAGGACTCCCAGCAGCCTGGTAAAGAAGTAAAAAGGATGAGAAGGCAGATAGCTGGACATAAGATGAACACACTCATAATATACCATGTCAGAAATAACGATACCCTTTCCTTTTTTTTCTTTAAAATCCATATACAGATTACCCAAACCCGTTAATAACACGTTCCACCAATGCTGAGGCAGTAGTGCCACCCAAAAGCACAAATTAAAGCCTTATTTGCCTAATTGATAATTTTCCTACACATTTTTATCAAAATAAGCATTATGTCTCTGTTGTGGTTTCAGCAGATTCACAGATGTGCAAATAAATCCTCTTAGTTACAGAAATACAGGAGATCACTCCACTCTTCATACAGTTACTAAAGAGTTACTAAACAGTAAAGTCACTGCAACTTGAGGAAAAAACACTCCAATAAATGAATTCCACCTTACGTTATTGCCATTCTTTGGTGCTTCAAACAGCGATGGTCACTGAGATTACTTGTGCAGACTGACACGTAGTCACTGAGGCTACCAGACCATCTCTAAGATCTTTTTCTATCTCCCTTACTGCTCAAAGGGAAAAATTCCTTCTCTCTTCTCACGCTAGAAACGTTTCCCTCTCCAGACTGAGGTATTGCAATCGTTTCACCTCTAAGGCTTTAGGGAAGAAAAAGGACAAGACATCAAAGTGACAGAAAGCTCCAATCTCATTACATGTGTATATTGCTTGGGGAAAGCCAAGGAATAAGAATAGCAGTCAGGTTGTGGTATTTGATGAAGAATTCAAAACTGTTCCTGCATTCGCAGAACAGGAGATTAACACCTAATCTTTCACCCACAAAAAAGTCAGTTAGTACTAGTTTGTTTGCACTACCACAGGTGTATTTTATCCTACAGAACTGTACTTTGAACAGGTACTCTATTTTCTGAGCAATTTGTTTGGATCAAGTAATTTAATGCTGATTATAAACAGCAGTTGTGAATCAATAACGACCTACTGATCTGCCATCATACCCGACTAGAGAATGATTATCTGCAGAGCACTGGATCCTCAACACAATTCCAACTACACTTCTAAGCGCAGATACATAAAGAAACTCCCAACCACAGTAAAAAGCAGCTGGATCCCACAGCTGGCTGCTCTTAGTGTAGGCAAAATGGCACTTATAATCTGCTCCATCAGTTACTCAGCCAACACACACACATTTAAAGAATCCTCTGCAGCAAATACTTCCCATTACTTTTAAAGCTTTTCTAATTCTATCAGCAAAACCTCCTCTACTTCAAAGTAATTTCTCCAATTTTAAGCATATTTCTCAGAAATCAGTTGTTTTGGCAAGCCTCATAACATACAAGATATTTTTACGTAAATACAAAACATAGTTTCCTAACCATTAGAACCAGATCACAGAAGCACAAAATGGTTCCTGTTGGAAGGGACCTTAAAAATCATCCAGTTCCAATCCCCCTGCCATGGCCAGCAGTGGACACCTTCCACTGGATCTCAAAGCCTCATTCAACCTGGCCTGGAACACCTCCAGCAATGGGGCAGCCACCACTTCTCGGGGCAACCTGTGCCAGTGCCTCACCACCCACACAGGAAAACATTCCTGTTAGATGCCCTTAAAGGACACTATAAGGTCTCCCCAGAGCCTTCCCTTCTCTAAGCTGAAGAATTCAAACTCTCAGCCTGTCCTCATATAAGAGGTGCTCCACCCCTCTTTAATTTATCCTTTGTGCTGCCCTAACTCACAATAAACACACGCCTCATAAAAACAGGTCAAGAGCACAGTAAGCAACCTTAAGTTATATTCTCAAAACCAGAAATTTTTGCTTTAGAAATACCAAAAAATGCAGATGTTACAAACAATCCATTTATTCGGTCTTAAACTACATACACAATTGAAATAATAATTTTGGCACTACGCTATACAGTGGTTACATCCGTGTGCTGATACTCATTAAATACTGCACCAGGAACACTGCTGTGCTTTGAAGTCTGGAATGAATCACACGCTCAGCAGGCAAATCACTCAAAATGTATCAGTGCTCCTGTAGGGCTGCATGAAAGTTGAAACACACACTGGTTTGTGTATTATTTCAATGTACCTCACATTCTATGAACTTATCACACCAGAATATGTGATGTCAGCATTTAGAGATGGCCACAAGTGTTGCATTAAAATCTGAATGAGACATAGTAATCATGAGATACAGGAAAAGCAAACCAAAACCTCTGCCTTTCAGATGTGAAGAGATATTCTGTTAAGGAAAATAATTTAAAAAAAACTAATAATGGCATTTGATTTGATACAAAAGCCAGAACTACTACCGTATTAACATCTAAGTATGAATCTTTACAAATTAATCTCACAATGGTGTTATGTAAAAGGTTGCAAACTGTACAATGTTTTGTCAATGCAATGCCTCTACAATTTATACAGTCTTTTACAACTATGTAACACATATTAAACATGTTGTTAAATAGCCAATAGATACCAGTCTCTGAACAAAGCTACAAGCAAAAAAATACAGAGTTCCCACAATCTTCAAACAAGATATGCTTGCTCCAGCAGTGACAATCTTTCAGAATACGCTATTAAAACCAATCAGCCATTCAGTGCCTTTTTCACACAATACATACATTGCATTCTGTGAATTCAAGCCATCACTTGGTAGGCCGTGATTTTGTATCCATGGGGTCTAATTATGTGGAAACACCTATCATCTTTCATCCTTAAAAATATGCAAATAATCATAGATTTTTATTCCACGTGTGGTCAAGCTATCTATGAAGACCTGGGCAAGCAGTAAGAGCTTTCACTCCCCACTTCTTGTCCTGTCATCATCTCAACTGCACGGAGAAGATCAGCTATTTACATTTTGTCAAGGAAGATACAAAAAGGCAATCCTGCCCTGAGGTGGACTGAATGATACAGAGCCCATCACCCGATGGGCACTCAAATCCCAGTAGTGAAAAAAACCAAACTCTGAGAAAGATAGTTCTTGGTATCGTACGTCGACTAGGGAAGCAGCTGCATCAACAGAACTGGAGAGCTTCATTGAGAAGATTCTGGTTTGCAGTACTCTCTGGTTCTGCATATCTTTGATGTTGGAAAGTGCTGTGAAGAAGTGTCAGAAAAAGAGGATAAGAAATGTGCAGTGTAAGTCATTGTGTGCAAGAGAGCAGAAACAAGACTGATGTGTAATGCAGGCCAATGACAAGGGTCTTGCAATAAACTCATGATGAAGCTCTGCAAGTGCAGTTATAAAGGAGACTGTGGGGCTCCCACAGTTGCTCCCTGGGGTGGTGCACTTCTTTTTGAATAGAACCAGGTCTTTATGTTTGTATTTAAAAGGGATTTTTATAGGTATCAGGATTTCCAATACAAAGTTTTCCACATGATAAATTTCTCCGAGTTTCCTTTATTTCACAGAGAGTTTCCTACATCCTCATTTCTTCTGGGAGAAACCTGAAAAGAAAGGAGAAAGAATTAAAAAAGAGAACATGATACAAGATTGTCTCATGGTATTACCACAGAATAAAATGACAATATAAATTAAATTTCTTTTGGAATATTGTCACAAAACATCACAATACAACAGATATCAAAGTCTTGTAGCGCAACAAAGAGAAACTCCAGTAATGGATTCACTCTTTGGGGACATGCCTGTGTGAAGAGACCTGGTAGCAAAGCCATAATGTGGAAGAGGAAACAGTTTGCTAGCAGTCGCAGTCATTCCCCATTGCAAGATACTGGACTAGGTTGTAGCATAAAGTCCTCAGAGACATCAGAAGTACAATGTAGCAAGTAGCTTGCCTTTAGTGAATCTGCCTGGCATTTAAAAGGCAGCCAACTGGCAGAAAATGGAGAAAACGAACGTGAATATTCAAGAAAACAAGTGTAAATTTCTTAGCAAAACACTAGTGTAATACAGGGACACACACAAAGGCAATATTTCACCAAAATAAATCTAATCTTAAGCAGATCACTGAGGCGCACAGGACTTAGAAATTTGGTTGTAGCGCTTTCCCTGTGGCTAGGGATACTTCCCTACTCCACACTAGGTTGGAGAGCTAGAGTAGATTTCAGAAGGCTGATGTTTCTGTCAATTTGTGTCAAAACAAATAATCTTACCTGTCTATGCATAATAGCACGGTGAAACCAAGAGGTCAGTAAGCACCAGTAGCTGGTCATCTGTGAACTGCTGTTTATGCTCCTGCCAGTTGTCATGATGGGTCCTCCGGAAATTGGACAGTGTTTTTTTCACAGTCATCTGCATAGCAGACAATCAGCATTGAGCTGTATCAGTTATGGATTTAAGCTCCATGACAAAGAAAAAACATTGAATTCAACAAAAAAAAACCCCTGCTGAGTAGAGCACAGTGTTTGACCTCTTATGAAGCTTAGAAGGGCTCTGCAGAGTTCAGTCCAGTTCCCCAGTATTTTAATTTTTGAAGTTCTGGTTAAAGTGTTTTGACTGGTGTCACGACTCCAATATTCTTATAAAAAGGCCTCTTTGTCCTACAATTTTGAGTTTGAAAAAATTAATGGATTCTTATAAAGTGTAAGTGAAATGCTTTTCCTCTCTTCCTTTTCCTTGAGTAGCTTGAACCAATGCTTTGGGTCTCAAAACATGAGGAGGAGTGGATGAATCACATATGGTGCATAGAAGAAACAAATCAGAGGAAAACTATCTTCTGTTATTAAAATAACTATAATTAAATTAACAAAAGAAAAGTCCAATCTGTTCACTTTCTTGATTCAGTAAAGCACACCGTAGCAAAGTTTGTTAAATTTAAGCTATTCTTCAGCCATAAGCTCACTACTCTGGTTAACACAGCAAAGGCCAACAAAAAATGAATAGGAAAAAAAAAAAAGAGTTAAAGCTAGCTTTTCCTTTAGGAACTTGTTTCTAGGGCTGCTTATAGAAACTTGCTTTAAAAATTTCACAGTGATTTTTTGGTTCAGGTTCATATTTTGTAGAATGTTAATTCTATCTCTTTGTGCATACACAGAAGTGACATTTTTAATTTAAAAAGACTTCTTCCTCATTATAGGTATACTCATTATAGGTATAGCAAGAGCTATACATAAAACATAGTTTTATGTTTTATGTTTATGTTTTAAGTTTGAAAGCAAGAACAGAACTACCACCAAAAATACTTAACATCAGTCCATGACTTAAACCAGATTTGAAACCACGCAATAAAATGCCGCAGAAACTAAGTTTCTTAATAACTCCCTATTTTTTTCTAGGAAAGGGGAGCTAGGAATGACCAAGCATATTTTAAACTTATTAAACAGAAAAACAATACAAGTATTTTTACCTCAATAGGCTGAGGATCATTAAGATGGGCACTGAGATCCATCAGCAGCTGTGGCATCCAGGTGGGTACATCGTAGGGGCTTGACAAAATGCAGGCGCTAAGTCCTAGTACACCAGCGTGGCGTTTAACCAAGTCTGCAATTGCGGGATATTCATTTATATTTAGCAAGGTGCAACTATTTTGTCTAAGGCATTCCCCAATGACACAGCCAAACTTAAAACTGGTTATTAGTGAAAATAAGACTATTTTTAACTCATAGGAATGACTGAAGAGAGCCTCTATATCGAACAGAGGTGATCTAATGAGAATAACATACTGACACTAACATTCAATCACAGAATCATAGAACACTTTGGGTTGCAAGGGACCTTAAAGCTTATCCAGTTCCAACTCCTTACACTGGATCAGGTTGCTCAAAGCTCCACCCAACCAAGCCATACACACCTCAAGGGATGGGGCATCCACTACTTCTCTGGGCAATCTGTGCCAGTGCCTCACCACCCTCACAGGAAAGAATTTCTTCACGATTATCTAACTGATTGAGTTTGGATCCTGAATTAAAAACTAACAACACTGCCACAGTAGACAGATCTCTAGCTACTACAGAAAACTTGACAGTTCTACAAACCATACAGTCAAATAAGATCACACAAGCGTATGTATCTCCAAATTGCTTCTGTTTTCTTACCCAGCTTCATTCTATGACTCCATCTTTCATTTCTAATCATAGAATCACCAGGTTGGAAAGGACCCACTGGATCATCAAGTCCAACCATTCCTAACACTCCCTTAAGCCATGTCCCTAAGCACTTTATCCACCTGTCCCTTAAACACCTCCAGGGAAGGCGACTCAACCACCTCCCTGGGCAGCCTGTTCCAGTGCCCGATGACTCTTCCTGTGAAGAATTTTTTTCTGATATCCAGCCTGAACCTCCCCTGGCAGAGCTTCAGGCCATTCCCCCTTGTCCTGTCCTCTGTCACTTGGGAGAAGAGGCCAGCTCCCTCCTCTCCATAACCTCCTTTCAAGTAGTTGTAGAGAGCAATAGGGTCTCCCCTCAGCCTCCTCTTCTCCAGACTAAACAACCCCAGCTCTCTCAGCCGCTCCTCATAAAACTTGTTCTCCAGCCCCCTCACCAGCTTTGTTGCTCTGCTCTGGACACGCTCCAGAGCCTCAACATCCTTCTAGTAGTGAGGGGCCCAGAACTGAACACAGTACTCAAGGTGCGGTCTCACCAGTGCCGAGTACAGAGGGAGAATAACCTCCCTGGACCTGCTGGTCACACCGTTTCTGATACAACCCAAGATGCCATTGGCCTTCTTGGCCACCTGGGCACACTGCTGGCTCATGTTCAGTCGGCTATGAATATGTAAAAAAAGTTAGTCTACACCTGCTGCATACTTTATAAACATTTCAAAAGAGCCTCCTTTGAGTCGCTGCATCTCCATTGTCCCCTCTTTCTGTGTTCAGAATGTCTTCTCAAGCACTGGAACTATTTGACAATATGGAAACCCAGTGCTTCCAGGTCAAACGAACATGACTCAGATGCCAAAATGCCTGGTCAGAGCCAAAGCTCCTAACTAAGGTTAACTATTGGGTAGGTTGTTGGGTTTTTTCAGAATAAGAACTAGAAGATAAGGTGAGTAGGGAGTGCAATTATGCTGAGGCAGCTAAAGAAGTTTATTTATCGAGGAAATAGCTAAGCCTCTTCATCTGTGTTCTTAATTATGCGAACTGTGCCCATGGGAAATGGAGAAACTCCTTTAGTCTTAATTCTGGAAAATTAATAATGTAGAAATACATAATAAAAAATACTACCAAAAAAGTAAAAAAAAAAAGTATTCTTATTCATCATTTATGCTGTAAATTTGCTGGTCACAAGTGGTGTTCTCCAAGGTTCAGTGCTGGGTCCAGTTCTGTTCAGTATGTTTATCAGTGTCCTGGATGAAAGCACTGAATGTACCCTTAGTAAGTTTACAGATGACACTAATCTGGGAGGAAGTGTCGATCTCCTTGAGGGTAAGAAGGCTCTCCAGAGGGATCTGAACAGCTTGGATTGATGGGCTGAGACCAATGAGATGAGGTTTAACAAGGCTACGTGCAGAGTCCTGGAGTGTGTTGAGAGAAAAGTGAAGAAGCTGGTGAAGAGGCTGGAGAACAAAGTCTTACAAGGAGTGGCTGAGGGAACTGGAGTTGTTTAGCCTAGAAAAGAAAAGGCTGAGGGGAGACCTTCTCACTGTCTACAACTATCTGAATGGAGGTCATAGAGAGGTGGGTGCTGGTCTCTTCTCCCAAGAAGAGACAGGTGATAAGACAAGGGGGAATGGCCTCAAGTTGCACCAGTGAGGTTCAGATTGGACATCAGGAAAAATTTCTTCACTAAAACAGTTACCAAGCACTGGAACAGCTGCCCAGGTAGGTGGTTGAGTCCCAATCCCCGGATGAATTTAAAAGATCGGCAGATGAAGTGCTTAGGGATATGATTTAGCAGCGGACAGGAACGCTTGGGCTTGATGATCTTAAAAGTCTTTTCCAACTTACTGATTCTATGAAATCAAATTCTCAAAGCAATTTTCTTACCACCGGAAGGAATTACATCTGCCACTGAACCCAGGTCTCGTTTTCGTTTTTTTGGTAGCCTCATCTTGCACAGCTGTTCAAAATGCGTCTGCATGGGACCATCCATTGTGAGAAAATTGCACTGTAGCAGACCACTCAGCGTGGTAGCAGCCATTTCCCTCACCTATGAGCAGAGAGAGCATACACCACCATTACTAAGCACACATGGCACAGCAAGAAGGAGGTATTTATGCTACTACTATCCTTTTAAGTACATCCAGCCAGGCAAAGTAACCAAACTCTACCTGAGAGAAGTCTTTAAAATATTATCCTGTTATTTCATAGAGCATAAACTACTACTAGTGTACTGTATGGTTCTTTACAGATTAATAAACATAACTCTATTGTGATATAGAGCTACCTTCACACAATTTGTCATAAAGTGACCTACTACTCAAGCAAATAATGTCATTAAACTCCATTATCAAAACATGTATGACAGACTAATCTAGCTTTAGAAAGTTTAAAAACACTTTGAATGAGATCAAGACGCTCCACCTCAAGTAATTAACCTGCTTTACAAAATCCGTAATAGTCTCCATATTAACATTAGTTTTACCAGGCAAAAAAAGCATACTTTATTCAAAAGCATTTAGTTTTCCTGCTCAAATGTACATGGAGATGCTAGACTTGACAGAGGCTGAAGAGCCTTTCCAAGAACAGGCAGAAGGTTTGTTCATGAGACAAAGCTGATTCTGTCCTGCCCACAGCACAAGAATTCTTTGAGAGATACACAAATGCCGGATTAATAAGCAATGACTATGAGTTTCAGTGGTTTATGGTCAACAACTCAGTTCTATAACACTCCAGCATTGTTTACTTTGTTGTCCTGAGTACCAGTTCTTTTCACTACATTAATAAAAAACAGAATTCCAGGCTGGAAAAATATTCTTCTCTTTGGTAACTCGGAAGCCCAAAAGAACACAACTGAAATAAATTTTCATCTAGTTGCCAGACCATTCAAAACATAGATCTCCTTTTCCATTCCTTTCAGAAACAGCCACAACACATTGACAGTGGATTGCAAGTAGAGATAACTCAATCACTTGCTTTCAGAAGCAACTATACCAATCGGTTCTATTAATTTATCTCATCTACTCAAATCTTCTCAAACTATAAAGTCATAGAACTCTGAGACCACAGTTAAACTGGAGACCTTCCAAAATTCACTTCTACTTTCACTAACTGCAGGCTGACAAAAACCTCCCAACATTTCAAAACTTGAAAACTGAATCAACTCATTGAAACACTGACAGCAGTTGCCAGTTTTTTTGGTAAGTACATACTGTTACGTGCAACTGTAAACAGAACATTTGTCTGTCTGGAGCACAAACACCTACCAATGCTCTGAATCCAATGCAGGAGATTATAATAAATTACATCCTCGAACATAATGTTCTGAACCTCCACAAAGCAATAAGTATGGCTGCAAGGACTGTGATAATTAAACACACTAAGTTAACAATAAGCTCTTGAGACTTCACTTCATTCCATTTAAATTTCTACAACACATTATTCAAACATGATCTACTTTGTTAACTGCATAAAGGAGTATGGAGTGGAAGTTTGCCAGTATTGTTTATCAGCAATTTGTGCGTCTTTTAAGAACTAAGCTATTAAATGAAATATGACGGGCTAATGCAAGACTTAGAATAGAAAGAAGCTTGGCTGTAAAGTGAGCAAGCTCCCAAGTGAGCTGTATTCATTTACATCACTATCCGCTGTATTAAAACCACTTCAATTTATAAATTAATCATCTAACTAAAAGGAACACTTTGCTGCAAGAAGCACCTAGAAGCAAAGCCCTTAAAATCAACTATTAACAAGCTAACCATTCATTACAACATCTGACACTAAATAATTCACGGATCATCACACTTGTGTGACAACTTATAGACTATAAAAAATGCAGAGGAACAGCAGAGGAATCCTCTTCCAGTCGAGTATGGTTTGGGTTTTTTTTGGTCAGAATTGACTGACTTCAGGTCTAACAAAACCACAACAATATCAAAACAAAACCAAAGAACCGCAGTGCGCTACTTACATAAAGAGAAAATACTCTCATTACTGCAGTGCAATATGAAAAACATTTATCAAAACATGAGAGGTATGCATTCAGTACATCTATCTGTAAGAATACAAACTTGTGAAGCACCTATCCAGGGAGCCTCCTGGATCAAATTATGGCTGAGAAAACAGTGAGAAAGATGCTTTCAGATCAACGAAGCTATGACTTTAACCGTAACTCCAGGTTGAATACACTCATTTTTGACTTTTCCTCTACTTCTGAGTAAATAGAATTATTTAGTACAAAATCTATTTTCCCAGATTGAAATCATTCCTGCAGCTCTCTCCAACTGTCTAAATTACATGAAAATCAGACGTGATATTCAGGGGTGGTTATACTGCTGTATACAAAGACATGATTTTTCAGGACTGTATACTTTTTCCCTTCTCTGCTGCAGGGTCACATTAGCTCTAAGATTCACAGCACTCCATCAGCTCCGTGACCCCTCTGACTTTCAGAGGGATAATTTCTCACATTACCATTTAAGTAGAGCTTTCTTCAATTCTAGAGACCTGTGCTTAAAGCTAGATGCATGAAATTTGCATTCAACAGCAGCCAGACCATCCTATGACACACGCTCACTTTGCATTGCAGTCCCATTGCTATTTGACATTCAGCGCGGTCCAACATTGTTGTCCATCAAGGTTTGTTGCAACAATTGTATGAAAAAATACGAAATCACCAGGAAGTTTGAGACTGGCAATTCTAGCACTATTAGAAGTGCAAATTGTATATTAAAAGCAAAGAACAAGATGGGCAGAATCATTAGGTATGGAACCTTTTTATCAAAATAAGTGAAAAAAAAAAAATCTTTAAATCAAAAAATCAAAATCGCAGTCCCACAGGCTAAAAGACTCCAAATATGAGTTAGAGGTAGGGGCTCTATTGACAGCACGCTCATCTTAAAAACCAGCGTTAAAAAAATACATAGGAATTACTCTGCCAGATACTGCATCTCGCCAATTATTATCAAGAATAAACTTGATAGCTGTATTATCACCTGACAGAACTATTATCAAAAGAGATCACTTTTCAAAGAAAAATGAAAGCTTCCATGGTAACTATGTCATCATAAGAGATTACGAACACAGATAAAGCTTTTTTGATTTGCATCTCTGTAGCACAGAAGAATAATTTTGTACATTTAAAATAACTAAATAAATTGTATTAAAGTGAATAAAAGGTATTTTTCAAAATGATGAGACTATGAGGTAAGTGTTCTGAGTGCTGTGGGCAATAAGGTAAACGATTGCAAGCTGCTGCTTTCCAGCTCAATGTAACAAACAGCAACATGAAAGACATAACAGAACTCATCTGAACACTGAAACAGGCATGACTGGGTGAGTAGTGCAAGAGACTGTAATGTCAAACCTTATAAGCCAGAAATATTAATTTGTATATAAAAATTATTTCCAATTGACTGTTCCCAAAAGCATGCTTCACATCTCAGGTTTAACAGCTGTTTAAAACGTAGCTTCACAGGGGAACCTAGACCAGGATCTTTGTTTTGGCAAAAGGGTAACACACTTCCAAATCTCCTGGCTTCTATAAAGGAAAAAAAGCACTCATGGACTCAAACGGAGGATTTAATTGATATTTGCCAACAGCAAAAAAGCAGTGAAAATGACGGCACAGGGTAAATGAATTAAGACAATGATAAAAAAATATTTAAATTCACATAATTCCAGACAAGCCTTCAGTTCTGTAGATTAGTGAAACAGAATAAAACACTTTTGTCATTTCCCCCCACTTTTTAGAAACCTGAAAAATAAGACTACGAAAAACATCAGGCACCCTCCTTTTTTGCCGTAAGAACATGCTTATGACCCCGATAGCACTTCTAAGAGCATCCTGTGCTTTCATAAACAGATCTTCAACAGTGTGCATGTACCACAGCCACCATTTTTGATTTTATCTCCTTCCATTTGTATATACTGAAGCATCACTAGATCAAGGGATGTTCAGAAACTTGTCAGACTGACAAGTAAGCTTACAACTATTACTTTTTGAATCATTTAACACCAACAGTACAGCACCTGCTAGACAAATTCTATTATGCATGCATCTTTCAAAAAACTAAGGAAAATCCACTTATAAGTAAAGAAACACTCCCTTAGTGAGCTGGATGTATAAAAAAGTATTCTTGTCCTTAATAAGCTGCTATGATTAAATGGGAAACAGATCTGTAGAGTAATAAGTAGTGTTTTTATACAGTTTTCCCATAGGAAGGCATTTTGGAAGTTGAATTTTCTATTGACATGCATGCTAATATTTACAGCACGATACCATCCCTAATTCAGCTATGCCTAAACCAAGAATGAAACAAAGCAATATTCCATTTTGTTGGAAGTGTAGGAACAATGGAACTTTTAAAAATCACTGATGAAGTATTTTCTAAACAGTTGTTTTCTTGGAATGGAATAGTGAAAGCAAAAAATGGAATATAAAACATAGAAATTCTATAAAGCTAGTTGTATTTTCAAAATAGAAAGAGCGTTAAGCCAGAAATACTCGCTATATTAATTCACAAGCGGTAGTTCTTTCATAAAACTTGACAAGGGCAAGAAACCAGTCACATGAAACAAAGCATTTCAGAAAAGGTCTGACTTGCCTCAAGCTGTTCATCTTCCAAGAGCTTTATAACCAACCATCTAATGTCATTGACTGCTGCTTCGTTGTTGAGAAAGATAAAGAGATTGTAGAACACCATGGTCTGGAGGTAGGTTAATATGGTATACCTAGCATGCCAAGAATTGCTTCTTGCTGTCTGCAAGTGAAAATAAGTAAGAAAGTGAAAACAAGAAAATGAAAGAAAGCAGCTACCCAAGGTGAAGCTAACAATATTTAAGCAAAACCTCGTGGGGAAGAGTTTCAAGTAACTTCCCTCGCTCAGATGTTTTTTGTTTCATACGCTTCTAAATTTCTAATGCATGCAATTACTTAGACAATAATTTATTAAAGGCTCAACTTCCAAAGTTTACTGCGATTTAACAGATACCTACCATAGCAAAAGACAAAGTAGGCATGCTTCTCCCTTTGACTGATTCCTGACATCAGCCATAAGGGAGATACAAATTAACCAGAGATTCCGTCCTGCTTGAGTATATGTATTCTATACAATGCATTTGGAAAGCCAAATTTTTCCAGTTCCTTTACTTTGATCTCCACTGGCTCATGGGAGTCCAAATTATTGAAAGCATCTGCCATAGGTGCAGCCTGGCCTGCAACATTGAAGTTACTATTCTGGCTGTGTGTACAGCTTACACCAACATTCTGCAATAGGTAGTTTTACTGCTATAGGTCAGTCTTTAATGACTAGAGAAAAAAACCACGTCCTGCATGATGGAAATAGTGCATTTTTGTTTGTGTTGTTTTTCAGAATCCAACAGCAGTTGATTAAGATACTGTAAAACTAGAAAAACGCGGAGATTCAAGGGCAGTTCTTTAGATGATGACTTATTTTGAAACTGAATTTTGAATTTTTATTCTCGTGAGGAGATGTGTTTGGCTTAAAATGATCCACTACTGAACCAAATTTTAATTTATTACAATACTGTTCAATTTCTTATAAAGATACAAGTTGTTTAAATGTCTGGAAGTGGGAAACAAAACCAAACTCACAGTTTTTAAGTGTTTTAAAACACTTCCAATAGATACTTGCCTTTCACCTCTAAGAAAACAGTATTTGATTCTCTTCATATCACAACTACTGCATTATCTTAAAACCAAGCAAACAGACAAAAACCCCACCACACAGAGTGCATCAGATGGCAAGGAGCTTTAACCTATTTAGACCATACTCACTTGTTTTAGCACCTTAAGTACCAAAGGCACTTGCTGAGGATACAGCAAACCCTGAGACATTAATGACAAACACATCTTAGCATCTCTTTTGAGCTCATCGTAGCTATTGTCATTTTCTACCGGTGCAATCTATAGAACAAGATCAAAGAGGGAGGACGGGAAGGCTAGCGTTAGTAAATAAGCACTGCTAACAGCAAAATCCTGAAACTTTCTAGGTAATTCTTATGAAAGGAAAGTTATATCTAGGAGAAATACAATGAACATAATGCTGAAAGATTAGGTTACATAGGAAAAACAATATAATGTTAAAATATTCTCAGCCATAAGCTGTGGAAAATGTGAATTAGAATCATCAGATCCTTGTTCCTTGCACCACATTTTACTTATCTGAACACTATGGCTACTCTGAAGCTCTTCAGGAGGATTAAATGGGTGCCGCTAAGACTTCAGTTTCCCACTGCAATTCTTTCACTATCAAATCCAATTAATTTAATATTTTAGATGTAGGTCCAAAACTGAGAGAAAGCTTTATCAGTAATTCAAGGTCACTTTCACATAAGTAAACTTTTATTTTGTGGTCACATACATTATTGTTGGATAACTGACTGATGTTTATATCAGTTAGACGTATGGTTTGCCGCATGCAATCATGTATTATTCAGATATAAAGCACTGAATGACTCAGCTTCATAGAATAATAGAGGATTAGAGGAGCAAGGAAAACAAAGAAAAAGACGACCATTTCAGAAGAATTCCATAATCATGGAATAAAAGAAAACAACTAAACATAAGTATCAGAACAGAAACAACATATGTACATTAATGAAGTAAACACTTTTTTCTTCCCGTGAATTAAACATTTTCTCCTCCCTCAAATTACAAATGTACAGTGCGTTCACCCACAAGTCATTACTGTCAGTGAAAATCATTTAACAGGCTGTATTACCAGCTGTAAACAGACATAAGCATAAAAATATCCATTTGGTCCTCCTTGGAAAGCAAGTTTATTACCACTATTTTTTTGCTTTTTATTTTATTTAAAAAGTTCCTTATAACTTCACTTTGTACGTAAAAGCCCTTTTTAATCAAACAGGACTAATAAAGCAGCAATTAAAGCATATACCTTGAAAAATAAGGGTAAAAGCTGGAGCTGCTCCGTGACGGCTGTGGAAAAGGACCGTCCTGCGCTTGCCATCAACCACTTCAGAACTGTTTTATAAGAGAGAAATGACCACTAACAAAGATGATAAAAAACAGTAATAATCCCCAAACAACTTATAGACCCAATTTATTGCAAGGCTCGTCTGGGAGACTACCATGTTACACTGGACCTATGCTACCATTTGACTCAACCCTGAAACAACAGACACCTTGTTGCACCACAGATCTGAGAGGAAAAACTGTATACTGCAAATATATGATTTACAGACCTCATCATCATGTCTTAAAAGACCCTCCATTTCTTAATCTCATTAAGCAACTCACTAGTTTTCAAGAGTTTAATGCCCTGAGTTCGCTCATCTTGTTCACCAACTCCATTCTCTTCCATAACATGATTCTGAATTTCTTCATCTGCTTCCATAAGAGGTTTAAGATTTTCAAGTATCCGGGTAGTAAATTCATGGACACGAGGAGATTTAGTTGCAGCAGTATTTGGCAAGGAAACATCAATCATAAATATGTAGGTCAAAACACTAAAAGACCAAACAAAGAAAGCACGAACATACAGTTAGCCTGGCTACGACATAGAGAACGCAGGTAAAAGTGATCCAAGATCAATTCATTCAACTTTGACGTTTAATATTTATAGAAAAATTCCTCTTATCTTTACATTGGTTACTCAAAACCACGTTTTTCAAATACCCTCTTTGTAGATATTTGAATAGAGCAGGGTTAGACAGTCACTAAGATGCAACTCCCCTCTCCTCTGAACAGATCTGTAACTAGTTTTTAAGTCACTAAAATGTTCTGTTAAGGATTCTCAGCTTATTTATAGCTTATTAGGGCTCAGACACAGCAAATCTGGGTAGTAATGTTGTGTTTCCCATTTTGGGGGTTTTTCTTTGTTTTTCACGGGGGGTGGTGTGTATTTGTTGGGGTTTAAGAACTTCAGAGATACCATACACGAACGTAACAAGTCAGATTCAATAAAAAGACAAAAACAGAGAAGTCATCTGAAGTTTCTGAAGCAAGTCTATTAACTATACCTGATTTCTATTACCGGTGTTAATGCAGAGAGATAAGTAGTCATCACTTCAGTGTAATTCCTTAGATACTCAACTACCCAAAGAAAATTAAGAGGAAAGAACCCCAAGAACTTCAGGAGAGAACGCTGACCTTCCTATTCTCTCTCGGACATTCTTGTAAACCTGTGTGAGTTTAGGTTCCAAGTACTTCAGCAATCTGTGCAGCAGTTCTGGTACTCTCCATTCTTGCTGTGCAAGGCCACCTTGCAGTACATAAAGTCGGCTAGAAAGCAGGACAGAATGTTTTCAGTCATACGAAACTGTTCCTCCATTCCCCAGTGTTCCCCCCCAGGCCTTATTTTGTGCCCGTCAGTGCATAGAAGTGTCTTTGTGTGAATTGCATGTAAAGATGGACAAAAGTTACAATATGAAACTATAGTACTGTTGCTACGCCAGTTCCAAACCTTCACAATTTGTTAGCTAGATTTAATTACACACACAAAAAAGGAAAAACTGTCATCACGGGGGGGAAAGCTAATTGGAAAGCAGCACTTTTGTTCCCTGCTTCTGCAAGTCAGCTAGCACAATATGCTCTCAATACATTTTATCCATGTTTTATTTGCTTCTTTAATCAGACACAATAAAATAGTTAAAATTCATTTAAAATTAATTTTACCATGCATCTACAAATGATCCTCCTTCACCACTCAATGGAGATTCCAGCAGCAATTCAAATAACCAGTGCAGTTTCCTAGGATCTCTGCTCTCCTGAAAATAAGTGGACATCACATATAAGCAAACTGGGTTTTTTTTCATGTAAATAATGTATAAAAAAAGGAAGTTTTGTCAGAGATTTTCTTTGTGGCCCTTGGGTTTATTCTATCAAGCAAGTGCAAAGTTAAATATCTCTTCACAGTGAACGTCAGTAGGAAGAAAACCAATGGAACCACACGCAGTTTAAATTATTTGGTAAATACGATGATAACAATAGAAGGACTTTAATAAGTTTTTTGACATATATGAATAATCATGCCTGGATTTTACCAATTAATCACCAGGGTTCCAGCTGACAAACTATGTTGACTTTTACTGCATGACCTCAAAGAGTTACTGATCCAAAATATTTGCAGCCTATCGTTTACTCTTTCTCTGACACCATGACACCAGGTTCACCGCAGCATATAGAAATCTTATTATATGTTAAAGAATAACATATAATATTATGTTATTATATGAGACTTAGTTTTCACAGCGTAAGGCTATGCTGCGCCTTCAAAGCTAGAATAAATGCGTAATTTGAGTTTAAAAACTCCCCAAAAATTGAACACATATCAAGCACACACATTAACATTGCTCACTAACCTTATACAGCTCTTCTAAACTGCTTAAAAGGAAAACTAAGTCTTTACCTCAATTCTCTAAAATGTTATATTAAATTGTCTGCAAAGGGCAGAAGGAAGCAAAACTGTCAAAAAAAGCTATAGGATTTTAAATTAGTATTATTTTTATACTGTATTTACAGGTCTCAGGTTTAGAATACACCCAAATATCTCTATTAATAAAGTACTAATTTACAGGCTATCTCGAAACTTCACCATCTGGATACAGCTTCATAAGACTTACACATGAGGTTGCTATGCATGTGCCCCAGTCATTATATGTTTCCACTGTAATGTTGGACAAAGCTGTTCGAAGCAACGGACAGAGAAGCTTCCAAAGTTTTTCCACCTGCTCAGCAAAAAGGCAAAAGACAAGATTTGTCTATTTAAGGACAAAATGGCCATCTAACCTCTGTGAAGAGAACTCCTTCCATCATTTCAAATCATGGAAAAACAATACTGACTCCAGGAAGCAGCCACAATACGGTATTTATAAAATGAAAAAAATAGCATCAGAGCTAAGACTTCAGGAATCATTGTAATTTTGTTTACAAGGTGTTTATAAATCCTGTAGACTACATATGCATCATTTTCATGGTGCTTTAAACACAGCTGTATCAGAGACTGGATATGCTTTGCTTCTGGTAGGACAGCAGTCTTGTACACTCCAAGAACTCCTCCTCCTTACAGATTTTAAAACTTATTTTTTATTAAGGAACTGATTCTCCTGCAATTACATTTCAGCATAGAAATTCATTTAACGGTAACGTAGACAGCTGGGTTTAGACTAAAGAAAGATGTAATAGTTCAAGCTAGAAATAAGCATTTATTCTAACTAGAAATCACAAACCCTGTCAGCTTTGCTATCTCTTTACCAGAAAACTGTTCTTAGTTTCAATCTTGATGCATTCTACTAACACGTAGTATTATATAGGCACTACATCAAGCTATAAATTGTGCTCAAAGTTTGGTAATGAAGCACTAAGTGCTGCAACCCTTTCCAGTCCTCTCTTGGACAGAGGTGACACATTAAAACCCCTCCATTTTATACATTTAATTTACATAATAATTCAAAGTTATTCCTTAACTTCCATGAATCACTCAAAAGCACTACTTCAGCACCTTCTCAAACGTCCAGTGTTTTGAACCTCTTATTAAACCAGCGATGATTTCAGCTACACATCTCTGTGTGCTTTCATGAGAGTCTGCCACAAGTTGTTCTAAATGGGGCTGAAGAACGGGCAGGAAGGCATCATCAAAGTTTCTGAAAAGGCCCTATAAAACAAGATGTGAAAGCGCCTTCAGTAATTATCTGTTTAAATGATTGTCTTTGCAAAAGGAATGTAAGATCATGAAATGCCTGAGATTTAAATATGCAGGAAGTGAAATTACTTTGCTTTTTTTATATAACAACTATATACAAGCATCCTATATACTTTTGTATTACTCTGAATATGTTTCCAGATGCAGTTAATCAGAAGAGAGGATTAATAGGACTTATCATAGTAGCATGCCTTTAAAAAATGACAATTTTGCAACAGTGGGGTATAAGCCGAGAAGCGTATGGCTCTTCCATGCTTCAACAATTATCTGCAAAAAGGAAGTAATCTGGTTATCGAACTCCAGTTACCTTGAAGAGGCAAAATCTACGAGGATTAAACTTGTCTTTTCCTTTTCTGTCTTCTAAAGACAAAAATTTTATTAACTGCTCGACAAACTTGGGATCAGAAAAGTGATCATATATAACTTGTTCTGCCTGTAACAGGAAAAAAAAAAAAAGGATTAGCTTTGAGGTGCTTGACTGTCACAGTGACATCTTACTAATTATGAAAATGCTTAACAAACCAATTATGAAAATGAAGGAGGAAAATATGATTAAAAATGTCCTGTGGGGGTCTAGGTTTCTAAATAGTTACGACTTATTGCTTGTTCAAGACATGATTATATGCATCCATGTATGAAACCGTATAATTGAATCATAGAATCACCAGGTTGGAAAGGACCCACTGGATCATCAAATCCAACCATTCCTAATGCTCCCTTAAAACCATGTCCCTAAGCACTTCATCTACCTGTTCCTTAAACACCTCCAGGGAAGGCGACTCAACCAGCACCCTGGGCAGCCTGTTCCAGTACCCGATGAATTCAATTCAATTGAATTCAATCTCCATCTTGGTTTGCAATCATGCAAAACAAATCTGTTTCTACACATTGTGTAGCACTCTTTAAATTACAAGCAATGCTTAGGTTAAATGAGAAAGTGAATTTAATCTCTACATTACCTCCACAGTAATCTGGGGACAATATTAAAAAAAAGCAAAGAGAAGTAATAAAATAACAAGACTGCAATGTACTGAAACCCTCACCTCTGTCAGCTCATCTCTCCTTCGTCCAAGCTTTGGCTGATGCTCAACTGGAGCATAAACTGTCATAGTTCTGAATATTGAAAAAAAAAAGAATACAGTAACGTATATTTCAAAGGAAAATAAAGCTTACCATAAATTTTCTATATTCTTTATATTATTAAGTAGGATTCATCATCATCTCCAAAAGAGAAACTTAAAGAAATTTTACAAGAAAATTAAGTCTGTATTTATAAAGGTTTTACTACAGCAAGCAATCCAGAGTTAGTACTGATAGGATACTCTGCATATTTCACACGTATATAATTTTTAAACATGCATACTTAATTTTAAAACCAGCAGTTAAACAGTCATATGAAATAAGGGCCTATAGTACCCACAAAACTCAAAGAGAAGCAGGTAGAAAATAAATAAATGAAAAACACAACAACAATAAATAACCACCTCCACAAAAGCCACCCAGAACTGCTAAAACAAGCAAGGAGCACAAAGGAGAAAATAAATTGTAATTTTTTTGTTTCAATTAAAAAATTTAAACCTAACAAACATTATTTAATTTCCCACAAGGCTTTTTCTGCTGACTCTCACAATTCTACCTTAATCCTTAATGATACTCACTGGGGCCAGGTATAATATCCCCAGTGTGTCTTCTCCACAAAACAACACGACTCCCAAGCTTCCTTAGTCTTTGGTAAACTCTGACTATCATAGTGCAGCCACTGGTTATCTGGTCTGTCACCAGCCTGAATGCTGGAAGGCTTGGGATTTCCACCTGGTTAAAGAAGAATTGATACTCTATCAAACTCGTAACATTCACTGGGAGCATTAATGTACAGTGCTTATCAAAAGATTTTAAAGAGCTTTTATGCCTCCCTCCCCCCTATCAAATCTGCACAAAGATTTGCTCTGGGAGATTACAAGTAACCCTAACAGTAATAGAAGAGATTCCTTTAGTAATTTAAATAGATGTTCCACTTGAAATTATTAAAAAAAAGAATAAAAAAGAGATATACAAATTATTCTCACAAATTACAAGGCTTTCTGAAAGGAGAATGACCACCTCTCTGAAGTTTTAACTCACTCCAAATAAGTGAATACCTTAATACAGACCTGCAAGGATAACATTGTTTAAAAACACACCAAACTGAAAGATGACTGATTGTGTTACCTGTTTTGTTTGCTTAGGACATTATCAACCACAGAGAAATGAAAAGCTTGTGATTCTATGTTGAATTTAACCAAAATAACATGCTTTTAAAAAAATTTAGGATAAACATTAGCAGGACATTTCTTATATTAAATTAAACCTACTTATTTCATAAGGGCAGATGGGCACTTTCTTGTGTGTTCTCTTAAGCTGCTTAAGAATACCAGCCACGGCGGAGATGGCCACCTAAAAGAAAGAAATGGGCATTGATGTATCCATTCCATGCACTTACCTCCAGAAGGATGTGTCTAATCATCTCATTATTGATACATTTTAAGCCAGCTATTCAGTGCCCTAAAGAGCCAGCAAAAATTACAGTGAACTTTGTCACTCCAGTGGCTGATACTTCCCATAAAGAAGTAAATCTCAAGGGGATACAGGACATGGTTTAAGTGTGATTTTTATAGCCCACAACAGCCTCCCCAATAATAATTATCAGGAAGAAAAAGGTGGCAGCCATTGGTTTTAAGCTTCACTGAAGAGACAAGCAGAATGGAATGTACAGATATAACACACAGATGGCTCCCATAAGGTAAGAAGCTGCAGATGGAAAAAACAAGACATCTGCAAAAGAAACTCTGCAAAATTCTGAAGTAAAAATGAATGAAAAGGTATGTTGCACATCTTCAGTTTCACAGACTTAACATCATATGCCACAGCTACAGCACTGTCAAGTTTTTACACATGCATGGCTGGAAGAGTAAGGAGGGACACCCCCCTAATTTTTGTGCTTTTATCACAGCAAGACACCACAAACACCTGATTTTAAAAAAAAATATAATAATGTTGTTTTTACCTTACGAACGACAATTGCATCATGGTTGAGACACTGCACAAAAAATTTTATGGCACGGACAGGCAGTATCCTATCATCCCTCAGGAGCAGAGACAGAAAACCAATACTTATGTGCTCGAACTTCCAGGGACTAAAAAAAAATACAACAAACATTGAAAACAGACAATAAGTAGCAGAGCTGCATGTGCTGCTTTTGCACAGAAATGATTATACAGACTGAAATTATGTAAATATGTTTGGACTAACTTAAGCAATGTTCTATGCCACTGCAATAGTTAATGAGCTTAATTGTCATTTAGGGAAACCTCTGGTGTTCTGAGAACACAAGTGCAACCAAACACACTTACTTAATCATTTCTTTTTGATCCCAGCATTTCAAGGTAAAAGAGAGAACTATGGGGTATTCTTTTGAAGTTTTTAAACACAAATATTAGGCTACCAATCAAAAATCTATTCAGATGTCAGTATCATGCAGACAGAACAAGAGCTTTTCTCCCCACAACAGACAAATATTAAAACAAACCAGGTCAAACTAATTAACAACAAAGCCAAACTCCAAGACGTGATAGTACCTTATATTAATAAATCAAGTTCCCAATGAAAATAAATCCAAGGCTCATTCACGTCTTAACCTAGGAAACAGTAGCGCAAGACTCCCCTACACTGGCCTTTATCTTCCTGTTTTGGCAAGCAGAGTCCACATGCAAATACATGAAGACTTCCAGAAATCCAATTTTTGCAGATACCTTTGCAAAAACTCTCCAGGAAGCTAGCCTCAACGCCTTTTATGCAAGATTGCTACTGATAAAATGGCTTTTGGACAACTAACTCAAGGGTGAAAATATATTACTCAGTCCTGGTCATGACAGCTGCACTTCATGATGCAATTCCTGTTTATTCACGTAGCCATCTCCAATCCACCCCCCAAAAAGTCTCATGCACAGAAAGGGAGGCTTACAGATTTCTTTGTTCCACACAGTCCAGCAGCATGTTGACCAAATTTTCATAGTTTCTGAGGGGAAGAGAGGGAATCAATCAGATGCTACTGAGAATCATTTAAAAATAGAATAAAAGTTCCTCAACAAAAGGTGGGTGAAGATAATGCAGTAAATGCAGCAGAAATGGGGAGGACAGAGAAGAGGAAGGAAATAGGAGTGCAGAGGAAAGTCGCTGCCAGGCCAGGAGGAAGGACACGCCCCAAAACTCCTTGGGCATTCTGAATATGTTGAGATTAAGATTTAGTTCAGCAATTTTGGATTATTACATTTAATGTACAGTAAATATCAGGCAGTGCAAGCTGGTGTTAAGGGAAGCTGAACTCACCGCAGAGCCTCAGCATTCTTTTCTTTCTGTCGCTGAATTCCTAATTGAATTTCTTCTGAACAAAGACCTGTGAAGTTTGAACTTGGATGTTCTGACTTTTGCAGCATAACAGCTATCTCAACACATTTCTCTGGAACCTGTTGACAGAATGCAAAAATTTGGGACTGAGCAGTAACTTACAAGTTTTAATGTTTGTTTCTGTTTTTAAATAAGGAGAGCTTAAGATCACGTGAAGAATGCAGAATTTCCTGTCCACATATAGATAAGTTCACAAAGAAGCAGGGAAGACGGCTTTTGTGTTCACAGAGCAGATGTATTTTTCCAAGCAAATGTTTTATTCTATTATAAAATAAAACTAACACCAAATTTCAATATTTTATTAAAGCGTAGAAATTGTTTAAGATATTTTAATTAGTTGACATCTATTTGTTAAAATAAGTACCATGCCACTTATGAGGCATGAGGCAGTGGTGCAATGAATGCTGTGTGTTAGCACAGTGGGACATCACTACAAGTAAGGACAATGGTAACTTGACAACACTGTACTACCACTATGCATCTTCACACCCGATGAGCATCATCCACCATAATTAACACCGAAAGGCAATTTAAATTTCCTTTCCATAACACCTCCTTAGAGGTCAACAAAAAGTTAAAAATTCCAATAGAATTACAGGAAGCTCTCAAAAAACAGGTCTACATTCCACTGCAATAGAAATCAGGATGCAATCCACATTAGAAAAAAACCTCAAATATAAACGAGCACCAAGCACTGTGAGGGTGATGAGGCACTGGCACAGGTCACCCTGAGAAGTCGTGGATGCCCAATCCCTGGAGGTATTCAAGACCCAGTTGGGTGGAGCTTTGAACAACCTGATCCAGTGGAAGGTGTCCCTGCCCACGGCAGGGGGTTGGAACTGGATGAGTTTTAAAGTCCCTTCCAACCCAAAACATTCTATGATTCTATGACTTATGTAACCAAATGCTCTCGGAATCCAAGACATCAACACCGAGCAATCTGTCTACTTACCGCAAAGTCCAATCCAATCGTTTCATACTGCCTATGGATTTTTTCTGCTAGGTCATCAAAGAGTCTAACTATGGATGGCTTTTCCAAAGACATTGCTTTGCTAAGGCCAGAAGAAACAATTGCTGGCCACGTCTGTGCGATACAATCCCAGTCGTGAAGATTTGCCAAACATACTCCACTATGATTTCCAAGGAGACAATATAAGGCACCCTGGAAAATGAAAGACGTGATTTTAAAAAGTTAAAGCAATCAGCAATAGCTGTCTACACAAGCATGTGCCCACAGAGAATAAAAATTAATTTTAACAATATGGTAACACGAAGATGTATCATAAACATTCAGCTACATGGCCTCATTGTCAAAACACTGAGGATTTGTTAAAGAATTCCCTTCACGTTGTAGAACCATTTTAATGAGATTGGAAGCCCAATCAATTAATTCATCCACAGCCTGATTTTTAAATTACATTACAAAGGAGATTATTCAGTGATCAAGTACCACACCCTGGCCTTTCTGTGAACTTATTAATGTTTGGGCTCCAGGCAAATCATTTGGCAGTTAAACTAAGCTCAGAGCCAAACCGATGCCGGCTGAACAGGATGTGGATAACTACTGGACACCACAAACCAGTGAACATGACAGGTGATTGTGTGAGAAGCTGACCAGAGTTTCACACAGCAAAACAAAGCAGGGCTGGGTTTCACTGGTCTTTAGGTGGGGGTTATGTGAGAAATGGCCGAATTTCACAGGTCGTTGGAAGGAAGTTGTGAGGATCTTCTGGAGACCAGAGTCTTACAAGAACAACAGTGCCTAGGTAACCACATCAGTAATGTCAGAAAGCCTAATGCTGCCTGACAGCAGCAGAAATACCACATTCAGGTATGGCAGCAAATGCTGTAAGTGTAGCAAAATGGGACCAACTGAGAAAAAAATAACTAAGCATAGGTTGCTTATCCGGGAGGAGACAGGGACAGATGGAGATACAAGGATGGCAGAAAAACTAATAATAAACAAGAAAAAGGATAATAAGATATGCAAACAATGTAATCACATGCTGTCTGATTTCCTATAAGGCAGCTAGACCAGGATAATAAGCCACAGCTTTTTTTACTGGCCATATGACAAGAGTCTAACTTGTCTCCATGGTCAGCAGGACTGACGGGGGGAGCAGAGGAAGGATGGGAAGATGATGCTTTCAAATACCTGGACAGATTGGGCATCACTGTGTCAGCACTATTTTGAGGCCTGAGAGCATCAGCATTTTACCCACCACTTTGTACCAAAACCTACCCGATCTAGTAAAACTTCTTCTGGGTGACTGACTTTATATCTATTTTCTCATACTGCTACAGCTGACAGAACTGCTTACCACTTTGGACTATAGCTTCTCAACTTCCACTTCATAATTTCAAAATAGGCGTTAACATACATTTTTGCAGTGTCTGAACACATGATGAAATGAGGAATACATAAACACAAAATTTCTCTTCACAACTGATCTAACCCAAATAATTCCTTACACTATTTATTTGCCATCAAAAAATCAAGAGTCAGGCTGATAAACAAGCAAATCCCACTTCACCATTAAAACTTCTCCTATAAAAACACCTTCAGAAGATAAACATGAAACAAAAGTAAATGAAGCAGTACTTTAAATTGCTTTTGAGTGACATCTTGCCGGTCTGGACGCAAGAACTCCAAAACCAAGGGAATGATATCTCTGCAGCAAAAATTGTACGTTCCCAGAGCTGTGAAGAATGCTTGCTGAGCTTTACTTCTGACCTGTGGGAAGGGACACATTACTAGAAACTCCTTTAAAATAAAAATACACTATACAAAATAACATCCTTATCCTTATGCAGTTACTTATTCAGAGAGTTTACATGATGTATTTGTGTACAGGAACAAAATTATTTGTAGAAGGCTGTAAGTAGCATGCTTCCCTCACCCTTGGCTCACAGTTCATAAAAGCTTATTTCTTGTTTCTAGCATTTACTTGAGAACATCTAGAATGTTAAAGAAAATTCTTTATATTGCCAAGAAGAATCACTGTGTTTTTAAGATAATTTTGAAAATCGTGCAGATAGAATAGATTAGCAAATGCAGATAGCAGAACTCTAAAGAGCCTGTAGACATCGTGGATGGATCTGAATTCATAAACACATACGGAGTTCCTACTGGGCAGAGTGTTCATAACAGGCTGGCCAGTAGCTGATTTCAAAAATCTAGGATGCCATCATAGCTACTTCCTGAACCTAGTTTTAGCATTCCAAATACTGTCAACCTAGTATATTTTTGCTGACACTTTTTATCGATTCATTCTTTAGAAGCCTAGAATTAAATCCCTCAAAACCCTTAAAATCTATAACCTAAGCTGGCATCCTCTCCACTACTAAAGTTCTTTATTTGACAAAGAATGGACTATGCTTAAAGCAGAAACTCTTTCAAACCCGGCAACTAAGGCAAAAGAAATAAGTAAATGAATACTTCATGTTGCCACAGAAATAAACTGAAAAGCAAATATCCTGAAAACATGGAGACATAAACAAGGAACTCAACCCTTTTAAACTGAAACGTGTTACTTACCTGACCATATGAACTTGTAGACAAACACAAAAGATCTCTGATCAACTCCTGGTGGGAGGTTTTATATTCACAGCCTTCCATTGTTAGTGTTCTCAACTAAATTGCACAGAAAACACAAACAAAGGACAGATTGTTTCTACATTTCACAAATGCAAGAGAAATGCTAGTGCAGAATTACCACACCTTTTGCTAAATGATATCATAACAAGTCAGCTTTTCAAGTCAAGTGGCTAGTGGAGATTTAAATTAATGTATTACCTCATGTTGCAACATAACTCTGTCTATGAGCAAAGCTCTGATATGCTGTTTCCTTCCTTGAAGCTGTAAAGAAATACATATTTTGGGTTAGATTTTGATATCCACATGAGTAATTTGTACTGACTGAATTTCTCATATACTCTTTTCCTTCTAGAAAGAGAAAAATGTAGTGTAGAAATTCTTTCTGGCAGACAACCTTCATTTGTTGCAGTGGCAAAGTTTTTTATTTGGCTACTACTCTGTAAGCAAAAGCAACCTCTGGTCACAGAAATTTCTCAGTTAACAAGGACCAGAACAAAGTGTCATGCCAAGCCTCTGAGACCTTGGTCCAAGGATATATGCAAATTCAGGGTTACTACAATTCAGAAATGCTAAGCTGTTCACTCACAAGGTTTCAAAACAAAGGTACAAGATCTTTGCAAAACAATATTCTTATGAAGGAATTAGATTTCAAAACTATGAAAACTGATTATGAAATAAGCAAATATATGAACAAGCTCTTCCAGAACATTAGGAAGTATTCCCACCCCCACCTAAGCTTTACAAAGAAAAATCACTGACCCTGTTTTCCATTGATTTTTTCACTAGATTAAAGCTTTTCCACCGTGAATCAAACTCATGCTTATGAGACCCTTGGAACTGTAAAACATCGCTAATAATCTGTAGAAAGAAAAGTACGACAAAGAGTGATTATTCTGCAAAATATATCTAGTCTTAAGTATTACAAATTATAAATATACCTTTATTATTAGAAATAAAGACTTGGTATCATCTTCTGAATTATCAAGTATATAGCCTGCAATTGAAAGAAAATTTATTACGAGACAGGAAAAAAGCTTTGAAAATTAACAGTAGTTTTAGTTCTACAAAGATTAAATTTAAGAATTAATAGGCAAAGGAAATTGAACAAGTTTCTCATCCATGAAGTGACACTTCAAAGCACAAAAAACACAGAACCTTTTAGATAGAGGAGTGGCTAAACTTACGTAGCAATTTCCTTGTAACTCTTGCAATTGTTTCTCGATAATTCTCTCTTGATAAATCTAGAAAACATGAAACATTCATTTATTATACAACAGCATAAAAAGCAATTTAATGACAAGTAAACAAGTAGAAAGCCAGAGGAGACTGTTCATAAATGGCAGTATGGATTATTGTAAACATAACCATCTTGTTATATTCAAGGATACCACTCTCACATGGCCTTCTTTTGTTTATCATGTCAAAAGAGTATGCTTTTATAGGTACACACCCTTCTTTATTTGCCTTGACAGCTGGATTCATTTCTGACCACAGAATAAGGTAGATTCAGTTTATGAAAATTAGAGAGGGACACACTAAGCAGAGTGAACAAGAAAGCCAACCGAATACAGTTGTTGCATATCAGGTGATCAAGCCACTAACAGACAGTGGACTTGTTCCCCTTCAATACATGGAGGGGAAGAGACAATCCTAATCTAACAGAAAATGCAAAAGAAAGAACAATCAGTCCTCATGGAAAGTTTCAAACCAGAATAATCTTAATCCATTCTCCATTACGTGTTATATGGTTACAAACTCATCACTTGCAAACTAATGGGCCAGATATTAAAAGAAGCATTTAAGCACCTAAAACCATTTCATAGTCCAGTAATCGGTTACTGTGTGCCCCAGTTCCTTATTTAAACAGCCCACCTTCATTCATAAGATGGTAAAGAATACACAAAGCCTGGAAAATGCAGTTTTATTCTAATGGAGCTGATACAGGTTATGTATCAGGTTATACTTCAATTTAGCAGGTTATGCTTCAATTGCTTCTGCCTCTCAAGCACAGTCCTTGGGTGAACAGGTGTTGCTTCCTGCACCTCTGATCTGCGCTGAAGTGCACGGACCCAACCATTCTGACCTGGGAGTTAGAGCCAAGCTCCCCTTCCTAGCCATGTTATTGCAGGAGATTCGTATCTTGCTGAAGGTGAAACTGTGTGTACACAAAAACTTCCTTGATTAGCCCAAAGAGCCCATTTAATGTAAAGAGAAGAATCAAAATTACACTCTCAAAAACAACCTAATGTTTCTAAAAGAAGAAAAAAATACGATTGAAAACAACACTTAGAACCAGTTTGAAAAGAATTAGCACCCACTTACCATATTCAACACCAGTGTACAGTTTTGTCTCTTCCAAAGACACCAGACTTGGGACGCTGCATAAAAACAAACCAAGTATTACTACATATTATGGAAATCATTAGCTATGTGAGTTTCACTGACATTCAATTCATTTTAACAAGTTAAATTTCATGCCAGTAGCACCAAGGACATTTGAGTTTACAAACAGTAAAGTCTAATATTTATAAACCAACCATATTCATGGGTCAGAATGTTTGTCAGAGACACATAAACCATAAGGACACCTTCAATCCTGATTTCTCATGTAACAGAACCTGACCAGTTATGTTAAACAGCCAGAGATTTGGCCTCATTATGAAACCTATGAACACGCTCATCAAAACAAGGGAGGCTTTCAGTCATCTTAGTCCATAAAGAACAGATGAACATCACTGCTGAGGCAGAATCCTTTCCTGACAAGTTTAGCTGATGAAGCTTTTCTGACCTGGGTGCTTACCCATGATTTACAGAAGTCATACTACATGAAGTTCCTTATTAATAATGATATAAAAAAATAAAGACATGCTTTTTCCAGGATTTGGGCCAAACTTATGAATCCAAAATACTTTGTTAAAGGGAATTGTTAGTCTTTGTGGATTTCCTTTATGTGAACAATGCAAAAAAATACAGGTTTACATGCCAATGAACTTAAAAGACATAAGACCATACCCTACATAGCCTTGGGGTTGTGTGTATTTTAGTTTTCTTCTTTTTTTTTTAAACCTACAGTCTTGCCTCCCTAATCATTAAGGCAGACAAATTCAAGCTTTCAAAGACAAAATACACCAGGGTGTTGGACTAAACAAAGAGCATCAGCAAGTGGGCCAGACATAGGAATGCCAATCCTAACAAAAAAGCAACTTTGAACCAAAAATCAAGTAAACAGACCTACTTTTGCAACTCTTTGGTCACTTCAGCACCAACAAAAGTCAAACAAGCCCATAAGCATCCTTCTCATAACTGATTTAAGACATGAAGAAGTGGAGCCTTCATTTTCTTTTCCCCATTTTATTTCTGGTAGCGCTAACAAGTAAGCTTGAAAATAAGCCATTCTAAAAGTTTGCCTACTATTTATTATCCCAGATCTCAGCACTGGCATATGTGCTTAAGGTACAACTTGGCCACCAATGGAATTTCCAAAATATCCAATGTCAACCCAGTTCTTCTGTCTTGAACAAATAAATATATATAAAACTTCTGTGCTCTCACACACTTGCTCTTTTAGAATCATCTACGTGATTCACTTTGAAAGTGTTTGCTATGTTTTTCTCCAAGATCAGATCTCTCCAGACTAGAAGATACAGAGCAGGGATATTTCTGAAATTAACATCTGGGGGAAAAAAGTGAACCTTCCCACCCCAAATGCTATAACTTCTTAAAAAAAGAAAGGTAGCAGATAAATCCAACAATCAAAGACAGTTAGACATTACATTTTTTTGTGCAGTATGCTGGATATGTTGATGGCTAAAAGACCTCATAGCAGCAAATTTTCTAGAACATTTTAATATATTTTTACCCTTAAGCAGCTTTTCCCTGGTATAAATACACAAACTGAGTTCATTTAAGGCTTTGCTACCTATGAGACAAGGAAAATTAAAGGCAATTTCCCGGTCTTCCCTCGGACAGGCTACAGAAAGTTTCCAAATCAAACGCGTTCAGCTGTTCTTTGCCAGCTTGCCAAGTTCTGAACAAAACCTCTAATGCTTAACACAAATGCTTAACACCACTCAAAGCTCTCTCTACACTTGAGGTTCCCGAGCAGACCAACAGACTCAACACAGCATCAGGTAATCAAGAACTAGCCTGGTACAGTCCTTGCACTCACCATGACATTACTCCACAGGCAGACCCATTTATTTCAATAAGGCTAAAACAGGATCAAAGTGTTACGTTCAAAATACAACAAATATTTGTAGCTGGCCCATAAACTAAGATCCATGCTAATAACATCCAGCATTCTAAGTATAAGCTACACAGCCAGAGAAATTTTTTACTTCGGACACAAAAAAGGAAGAGGCATGAAATATTTTCCTTAACTTTGGTCAATACTGAAACCAAAATTCTCACGACAATGCTTCACACAATGTACAAACAATACTGTGCTTCATTCTGCACCAACAGTTTTCAACACAGAAAGTGCCAAGAAAGTCCAAATTTACAGCTGGAAAAAAAAAATCCCATTTAAAAAGAATTTTGAAGAATTCATTCCCTTATTTGCCACGGTACAAAAACTAAAGCATCTTTATCTGAGAAAAATTGATGCACTTATGTTTTTCAACTTCCGGACATTTTACAGACACTTTATCCAAGTCTCTCTATACACATTCCTCAGTCTCCAAGAGCAGTCCAGCAATCAGACACAGCTTTTCAGAAGCCAGTAACTTTTAGCATGACTCCACTGAACTGATAGCAGAGGACACTTTTCTAATTGCAATAACAACTTGTGCCAAATTAAGGACCAGATCAAGGCTCCATCAACCTATTTCGACATAAGAGATTAAATGACGACAGTCGGAAGGTGAACAAGGAGAACACAGGGTTACTCACCGTGGAGGAGTAACTGTTTCCTTTTCTGTGTGCAGCTCCCTCAGCGGAGCTGGGAAGTTCCCTGGAGATGCCAAGAGAGGTTAGCTAGCCCTGCCCCTCAGCACACGGTATCACATCCTTACACATTTAAAAGAAATGCTCTTATCCTTGGCCTGCAGTTTGAACAACACCTTCAGTGAAAGGACATTAAGAAAGCTCCTACCAACATCTGCAGCGGGAGCAGAGCGACATGTATCCTATCTAACCAAGACGTAGTTAAGAGGCAGACAAAAAAAAACCTGGATGTTCTCTGAGTAATCCTGGTCCCACTTCTCTAAATCAGCTGCTTTATAGTTACCTCATTAATAAGTCAAGGAAGGAAAGCAAAGCGAAGGGGAACTCAACTAATCACCAGTGAAAGATTTCTCAACCTTAGAGAGCTTTACGCTGTCTACATTTGACACAATCTTTATTTGGAGATGATTACAGTCATTACAACAAAAAGAGATGGACGTCACTCACAATCACAGTGCCCTATTAAGAAAAGGGCAGACTGTGTGCACAGAAGCATTATGTACACCTGCACAAAAGTGATGTGGCACAGTAGCCATTACATTTTGTTTCTGCAGGTGCAGAAGAAAATGTATATTCATTTTTCCCCAAGTCTGTCAGGATAATTTACCACAGCTAGAACTATGGCTTTGAACACCTTAATTCAGCCACAAAAAAACTCCCTATTGCTGTCATCAAGGATCGCTCCTCACAACTGCTGGCAGCCTCCTCAACTCCTTTTTCCCTTTCCCCTCGTTACTATCCATTTTGCATTTAAAAAGTAATTCACAGAACACAGCTGGAATCAACAGAATCTCTACTAAAGGTGAAGAACGCTATGTGGAATAATAATATAAATACACACTACTGAGTCACGTAATAGTTTTCTATTAATTTATGCATGGCACTTCAGAAGAGAATTCACTTCTCCTCCAAAAAAGGTGAAATTTAAACTCCTTGCTACTCACAGGCAAAAAAAACCTCAACACCAAGTGACATTTATTAAAGGTCTGTTTCCTACTGAAATATAACTACTCTCCAATTCTGACAAGTTTCTATTATGCAGTTTCTTTGTGCATGAATTGTGCACAAATTCCTTTTCTGCAGAATTGCCAATCTCCTCCCCAAACACTTGCCCAGGTATAAAACATTCCCACTAACACCAAGCATTTAAAATAGCACAAGCTATGATGGATATGATCCTTCAGAAGGATAGAAATTATCGATGTCATTCATGTAACACACATGGGAATTTTGCTTCCAAAATTGGGGGGGTGGAGTGGGGTGTGGGAAACCCACCATAAAAAAAATCACAAACCACCCATTAGAAGTACCTGGTCTTTGAAAAAGTTGGAGCATTATGAAACCTAAGCCATTTATGTTCAAGGTCGCTGAACAAGGAAATCACTCTTCAAGCACTTCACAACAGCTATGTTGATGTGTACCAAGTGTGCGCATGTACCCACACAGTGTATACTTTTGGGTATACTGCGCATACCAACCTCAAGTGTTAGTCAATTTAACAATGTGTTTTCTGTACTAAATAGATCATATTTCAGTTCAAGACTACCAGTCATCAAAAGATAAAAACAAGGAATAAAAGAAACCAATGAATCATCATAAACGCATTAACCTGGACTGACTAGAGAGTCGAGAAGGCTCATGCCAATGTACACACTTGTAGAGAAACAGAAGTTCTGAAACCTTTACTTGAACCAGCATTTATTAATCTGTGAAAATATGGGCATGATTTGATTCTGATAAGGAGAACATACCAGACCAGTGCTGGGGAATTTTATTCAGTTTCAGCTTTATTAAACAATAAATAAAAATAATACAAAAAGAAGAAACCAACAGAAAACCTTGGTATATTAACTACTCAAGAAGCAAACCTATTTTCATTAGCTAATAAATAAAACAAACAAACTGTCAAGACACAAACCAGACTATCGTTGACATGTAAAAATGGAAGAGACATTTTGCAGTTATTGGGTACTCTCAGGTGTTTGACACTGAGGAACAAAAAACCTGTATGAGTCCATAGAAACAGACCAACAGGCAGAACTTTTCAAGATGAAAAGTCTCTGTAAATGAACAAGGCAATAGACTTTGAAACACTATTTCCATAAAATAATAATAGTGAATTCTAGCACACCATCCTGTGTTAAAAGCACTACACACTAATGGAGCGCTCTCGCATTTGCAACAGCTCTATTTTCCTACTGTAGAAGTGACTTCAAAAGAACTATAGCAACAACTAACCACTAAACAGCAAACAGTTACCATGTTAGTGGAATTCAGTTTCATGCTATTTATTTTAAAACTCAAAGGTTTATAACTGGAATCCAGATTTATGCATTTTCTTCTCCCAAAACAGTGCTCATAACTTTTACTGCATTCTCATGCCTCTAGAAGATGACCACATTTATGTAACACCGTGATTTCAAACTCATCCATCCAAAAAAACCCAAACCACACATTTAACACAAGGGAGTTTTATTGAACAGCACAGGTCAATTACAACAACCAATAATGAAACAAGCATTTGTCCAGCTTGTTTTCAACTAACTAGCTTTCATAATTACTTTTCCCTATCAAGCAAAACCCTCTATCTCCTTTCTCAGTCAAGTCATCTTGCTTTGTATTTGTCACTGTTACGATCAAATCACTTTAATTAATGATCAAATTAGGTACAGTGGTCTCATGCTGTTACAGCCTGTTCCCAATGGAGAAGGCAGCCTCTCTCCTTCATTCCTGCTGCTGCCTTTCCCTGCCTGTCACCCACCTAAGATTGCAAACAGACCCCCAAAACAAGGTATACGAATATTTGGGTAGCTTTCAGTGGTTGAATAGAGAAATAAATCCCCTAAGTTAAAAAAAAAACACCTTAGTGGCAGGAGGAGCTACAGGCAGAGTTCATAGTACTAAAGGAATCATCAAATCTATTCATCATCCTGCTACACACAAGGTTTTAAAGTTCACTCTACCCACACATTTCTTCTGTTGAGGTTCAAATTACACAGCTCCAAGCTCTCCCCCATCCAAGTAACTTTCATTCAGTGAGCAGGCTAGAAGATAAGGGAACAAAGACTCATCTGTCTTTCTTGGCAAGAATCTTTGGGAACCCTTAACCATCAAGCTGAAGGAGAATCTAGCAGTTACACCTACTCAGCTCTTATTCACAGCCAGCACAACAACAATGCTGTGCTACATGTTATGTGATGAGCTTTTGGAGTTAGGTGGCACAGGAGGCATCTGACAGGCAAACTCCTGTGTCAGTTTGGTTTAGAATTATACACGTATGTGGGAATAAGGCTGAATGTAGGGAGAAATGAGACTGGGTCCTCCCCCGCAATAGGCTGAGTACAAAGCTTTCAAAAGCAAAGTCAGTGGAGTTGCAGCATGAGAAAGGAATGCATCAAGGGCATCTCACTATCTGAAGCGGGGAACGGGATGCCTGGAAACAAGGACAGCCAACTCCTACTAACAGCAAGGAGCATGATCATCAAGGACAAAAGCCCAATTATTTTCCAGGAATATGCATTGCAGCTGCTGCTCTGACAATCCAGCCCTCCCGCTGACCTGTATTCATTATAAAAGAATTGTAATATCATTATAACACTAAAACACACTTCCACACATAAGGCTACCTGCCTCCTCCCCACCTCTGAGGCAAACTACTACCATAATCACTCCAGTTGGGCACACGTAGTTAAGTTTTGGCAAGCAAAGCAAGAATTTTTCCTCCACCAATCAGCAGGGTCTCATGTAAAGACTTCAGTCACCCAAACTCCATCTAAAACTCTGCCCTAAAGGTGCCAATTACTATAAAAAAAGAAAACGAAGGGGAAAGTGGTGAGGGGAAAATGTCATTGAAACTTACGGGATCAGCCAACAGGCTGGACCCCATTTCCCCCTGCCCCAGACTCCATCAGGGTAAGACCTTTGTGTTATGTGTGTTAAATATATATCTTAAATATATATCTTAACATCAAGTTAATTAGTAGCATCTATCTATACTTTGCTCTTAACTACTATTTCTTACCTGCACATCGCACCTTTCTATGTCTGGGTGATTGACTTCCAACATATTTTCACGAACAGTATCTTATCCCCAGCTACCACCGAACCCTTATTTAGCCATGAGTTGCTATTATCAATTATTCTTAATAAAATCATCTTATTTGCATATATACAAATTTCAGCAACCTCACTAACTGTGAAGAAGAATTTAAAGGGAGCTTCTGAATCAAACTCAGCAAGCCAGACAAAATCGATTGTCTTTGCAAGATTGCTGATAAGAATCTAAAGAAAATGGTTTAGAGCAAGCTGTATAATCTTGGTTATCCTTGCATCATTGCTCACGCTCTGGTGAGCTCCCTTCTGAAGTCTCTTATATTTTCAAATTTACAATTCATGACACAATTTTTTTTTAACTTAACTATATCAAGGCATTATCAATTTATCATTTTATCATTTAAACATATTCCTACATTGCCACTTTAGGATGGTGACTATCGCCACCACCAGTGGTGAGTACTAACTGCGCATACATACTACCTAAAATAAGGGTGTTCTGGGTAACCGACTTAGTCACTCTCAATAAAAGCCCTTTATTTTCAAATGCAAGTGGTTTATGCACATTTCCACCACATATAATCAAAATAGGCTTAGAAAGCTGGAATCTTACAAAAAATAACCCAGGAACTCACAATATAATAATTTAAATCAAACTTCTTTTCTGTTTTAATATCAAGTTCATCCAAACACACTCCCCTGGATTCAAACTGGATATAATTTTATGGACATATGAGATAGAAAACTATTCACAGGAAGCTGCTTCATACTGCTTTTTATATCAAAACATATGCTCCTCATTACAAATATTCCTGTGATTTCTTGGGGAAGGAAGAGGAAGGAATAAGGCAGTAGAGAGAACATCTTCCTTCTTGATATAATTCCCTTCTGTGATCCTTGCTTACATACAGTAACCCCTTAAAACAGAACATACGCTTCATAAGGAGCATCACTAGAATAAATATCATCTGTGTCCCGGACAGATCAACTCAGTCTCATCTCTAAAGATGCTAAATTAATATTGACATTTATAACTGTTCTTGCCAAGTTGAATAAACTGTCAGGGATCCAACATTTATTTTATATGAAGTACAACAGGATCTCCTTAAGTTTTCAGGCCACCTTAGTAGGCCAAAGTACAATCTATCACGCACAAACTCACTAATTCCTTCAGATTGTCTCCTTCAATAAAAATCCATGTCCTGTTTGTGATAATTCAAATCATACAAAGAATGAGAACTAAAGCCTATTTAAACAAAATTCATTCAACTTTGGCAGGCAAATTCCAGAGTCCTGTTTAAAGTCACTGAAAAGATAAATTGTGCTAACTATGTATTTTAAAAGCCTTAATGTAAACCAAACAAGTTTGGGTGTAAGACCTGCTCACAGTGGGCAGATGATGTTTCATCAATATATGTAAAGTCATCCAAAACCAGATAATGCTGGATTCTGAAGCTCAGGAGACATTTAGTAGAATGAACTATTGAGTTTCAAAATTCAGATTGTGAGAAAAAAATGTCTGATTTTGATTTTAGTAACTTTAGTAACTTTTAGTAACTTTTTGATTTTAGTATCTTTAGTAACAAATAGATTTTAGTATGTTCTCATGTAAATTGTCTATATTTAATAAGAGAGCACAGACATGAGCAGAAGGACACAATCTCCCATCAAGTAGATAAGTCATTTGGAAGTTCATTACAGGCCAATATCCTAATTTGTACCCTGAGAATTTACAGACAGTGCCCAACAATATAAAAAAAATGATCCTAAATACTCCACACCAAACCAAAACCAGCGCCAGTCTAACATTCCAATGGTGGCTGCATTTTACTCTTCTTCACAGGTGGAGAGGTTTATTCTTCTAAAACACGAAGCTCCAGTTACTGACAATTAGATAGCCCAGACAAGGGTACAAAACTGCTTACTCTGACACAGGCACTTCTTCCTTAACTGATTACTATAGCCTTTTTTTTGGGGGGTGGTGTTAAAGGCTTTTCTGGCCAAGACAGCCTTGAAGTTTGAAGTTCAAGGCACCCAAGAACAAAATAATTCTTCTCCAAAGGACTAACACCAGAAACTCTGCTCCTGAACTCCTGAGCCATAAGAATTGCAAGTGTCTATTGCTTCCAGTCTAAGAGATGCCAGGGCCTGCCTGGCGATGCTAACAGACTCAAATCTTCCCAATACAGAGTGGCAGCATATTGCTTATACAGGAACCATAAAACAGTCATCATCAGCCTGAATGCCCTTTAACTAGAAGAGTACCTCCCTGAATTTCTTACATATTCAATGGTAAAACATGGCCTCTATAAAACTGTCCAGCTTAACAAATGTTCAAACATACACTCAAGTGGAAGCTCTCCCACTGTATGAGAAGCTCACAGAGGCCAGGCACCTGAAGCAATGTGTTTGAGACTCTATCAATGCTACTTGGCACTTTCAGTAGCTGGCACTCAGGCAAAAAAAAACCAAAAAAAACCCTCATCAACTTTATAGTCACTAAATACAGACTGCAGCCATAAACTTCACTGAAACCCTATATATTTTAAACGTGACATATAACAGGAATATCGAGATCGAACTTGTAATTGTCTTTTTGTTAATATTTCAACATACTTTTCCAAAGTCAAAGCTAAAGCAGCAATCTCACCTACTAATAAATAGTCTGTGTTAAAGCCTGAACCACTGTAATGCAACAGAAAGTTCCAATTACTTCCAAAATAAAACTTTACTCAGCCATTTTTCTAGATTTCTACTGTATGCTAGCACCAGCATCCAAGAGGTTAAGTTCAGATTGTTTATGACTATACTTGTTCAGAGTGATTGGAACATTAGTAAGACGGCAGTGCACCATGGTTTTAAGGCTTCTTTTAGAGGAAGGAGAACACAGGACTAAAAGCCTATCTTCCATTTCCTTACATCAAGTAGCATCAGTAATGCAGTGCCATCATCTACCTTTTTTAAACACTTTCAGTCTTGTATGAAAACAACCCACTTAGCATTCTTTCAGGTTTTACGTACTCAAGAGTTTCTGGAAATCACTATTTCAAATTTCTGTGTCTTTGTACTAGTGTGAGAGTTCCTTAAAAGTAGCCACTAGAAGCAGCTGTTGTGATAACAGCAATAAGAAAGCAGTAAAAAACAGTATGAGGTAATACAACTGCTAAGAACATTTGTGATATAAAAATAAATTTTACTTACAGATGAGCCACCCTTTCTCCTTGTAGAGGAGGCAGAACATTCCCAGAACCAATCAAGCAGTTATGCACTATAGCAAGACACTGCTGCACATCATCTCTTAAACAAAGAAGAAAACCTGATTACTTATCTATTAAATGCTTGAAAATATATAAACGATAAAACATAATTTTTGTGACATTTTATAAAAGCTTTTTTCTTTATCTACATCAGTTCTAAACACAAGAGGGAGGACTATAGAAACCAAGAAGTGCTTTTTGGATCCAACCTAATTCTATTACAGAACTCCAACATTCAGCCTTTTCAGAAAAAACTTGTTTCGGTGATCTTATATTCTGAAACTGTGAAGATAACTTCAGTATAATGAGATAAACTGATTTCAAAACAGACAGCTTTACTCCCAAAAATTGTTTAGAAGAATTTTATCTATCTCAGATAAAAATCTTGAAATAACTCCTCACTCCAAGGCCATGGAAAGTCCTTCCCACCACTAGCAGGATGAGAGCACACTTTATTAGTGAATATTTTACCGTCTGAAGATAAATTATAACGTAATAACGTGAACAATCTTCTTCTGTGTTACTTTAGAGATAAGGAATTCTTTTTAAAGCCATCTCATCTAATATAGTACCCTTTCGTGTATCGTTACCAATTCTGCCCTTTGTTCTCATCTTCATGGTAAGCAGCTCTGATTTGCAAAATAACTCCTTTCAACCCTCTTAAGAGGTTCCTTAACTGAATAGCTCTTCATACACATGCATTACTAATCAACTCTCTAATTAGGTGTGTTCAAAAAAGGCTGTTAGAATTTTTAATTTTATCTTTTGTAACAGAAAAACTTACTCTGAAGCTGCTATATCTATAAAAAATGTTTGCCTTCCAATTATTACTTAGTGGAACATTGGGAAAAAAAAATTGTCAGGAATTCAAGCTCCAGAACACTGCAATTCAAAGCGAGAGCAGGTCCATCCAGTATCCCATTTATTCACACCAGTTATTCCCTCAGCAGCCAGTGGTATTCTCTACTTTCACAGCTTTGGTATCTTGCCTTCCAATTCAATTCGCAATTCAGGCACTTGGTGATACTCTCCCAAAGCACCACCATCTATTTCTGTTAAGCCTTGACCAAATCAAAGTCCAATTCTGTTAGAAATTAACAGCTTTACATACAAGGTGTCAAAGAGAGGAGGAGAAAAGAAAAAAAACCACGAAAGAAAGACACAAATAAACCAAGGATTTAAACAGGAAGTATATCCTTTCTTCTTTTAGTCCAAGTATAATTTCTGATGGCACTGATGTGTTGAGCATATATTGTCTTTTTCAGATGATAAAACATGGGAGCTTAGTTAGACAGAGATATTTAGGAGCCTGACACACTGTGCCCCTTTTCATGTAGGGCTGCACTTTACAGCAAGAGGTATAACGTCATATGCCACGAACATCAACTGAAGTATATATAGCTTCAAGGACGTGAAGGTTTAGCATGAGAAATAAAGAATGTTTGAAATCTAATGCTTGTAAACAGCTTTAGCTATTTGATACTTGTAAATGCTTTAGCACATACTAAATTCATGATTATCTTGTGCTTAAGAAACTATCCTTATGGAGACACGGTTTCACACTAAGAGAGTTTAACAAGATTGGGCAACAGTATTCTTGCCTCCATTCCAATCTGTTACGCCACTGACTCTGCACCACCTCGGTTTCAACACTGCCACTTTTTGCAGGGACACACTATGTACTGAATCCATCTACTCATAGGAAGGAAGTGGAGAGAGACAGAATTCCAAGCCAAATCAGTTTGGTGTTCTACTTCATCGCTTAGGAACTCAAATGGTTGTGCCAAAATAACAAGATAAGAGTCAAGAGGAAGAGCTTTTTTTTTATCACCGACTACAGCTAAATGAAAACAGTTTAAAAAAATTCTGGAATGGAAAAGATTTTTGTTTTAAAGAGTGTTATTGTTCAAAATAACGTATCCATTTTATGAAATGCACTTCCAAACTGTAGGTACTCTTAAGAGTTAGAAATCTTGGAATCATACCAAAGACAGTGTGACATTGTAGTATTTTACTCCTTAATTTCTGTAGTGCCAGTGTGATTGGCAATAACTACTTTAATCAGACATAAATGCAGCTTCTCCATAGCACATATCACGACTAACCTGGACATTTCTAGCTTTCCAGTTGCATAGTGCTCTAGTCTGGTGAGCTCAGGCTGAAGAAAAGTATCCAGCAAATAAAAAGCGAAGTTAATTTCCTCAGATGAAGGAACGTGCCACTGGATGTCCAAGTTCCACAGATCACCTGGTTTACCCCAGTCCTGTAGGAAATAAGAGACATTTCTTATTAATCAAACTATGAAGCATGATATCTTTTAAAATCTTAGCATTTAAAATTACTAAAAAGGCCAACACATGAACGAACTACTGCTGTGAGGCAGTTATCCAGACAATTCCAAGAAAAAAAACAGGAACACAATAAAACCAAACAGAAATCCCAAACCTAATATAATGCCTACATGTACCTGTAAAATAACACACCTGGAAAAGGAAAAGGATTGTACTGGTCTAATTGAAATATAACTTTATTAATCCTTTAGCTGGATAGTAAGAAATATTCTTAAGCACAGCTCAGACTTTTGATACTCTTATACAGAACATAAAGAAGCTAACCAGTTTAATAATACTTATTTTCTGATCTGAAACACAATCAGGAAACTTCGCACTTTCATTTTAAAAACAAAAAGAGAAAGCTAAGCTGGACTTCCATACAATGCCAGGCCATTCCAAAACAAAGACAACTTTTCATAATTTGGCTTACAAAAGAGCTCAGACCTGCGACAGAATTAACACCGTTGGAATATTTAGGAGAGAAAAGTCAATATTTACTACTAATTCATATTCAAACATGAAGTTTATGCTTAGAATTACATTAATTAATAGCCAGGCTTTTGCAGTCTTCACTTTACGTTTCCTGCCTTTGTCCAATTTTACATGGTAGCTGAATATAACAAAACTTCATGACCTGTTCTTAAAAGGCCTAACTGATCTAACGGGGAAAAAAGTACAGAGAACTGCAGCAACACACTTATTCAATGTAGCCTGCTATTACATCTCTTCCTCGGAAGAGCTGGCTAGTCCTCCATGAATATTACTTAAAGTGACAGAACTGCAGTCCTACACTGGGGCAGGGTAGGAGGCATGTAAGTGACAAACTCAAGCTGTTAATGGCAGTTGAGAGTTGATTTAATATACACTTCTAAAGTAGCCAGTGATGTATGGAACAGCAAAGGAATTTTAAAAAAAAAATCTATTTTTGTGTTGGAGCATATAATTAAGATTTTCTTATTTGTTTTTAAATGAGTATCTGGCCCAAGTGGATGTTCTCATCAGTTTATAAAACTGTACAAGCTTTCAGTAACAAGCATTAGATTATCTGTAATTGTAAAGTTATGTAAAAGAGCGCTTTTCAGCAAAATGCAGGTTTATATTCAAACACACCAACTGAAAACTGCTGCACTGTTCATCTGTAATACTGATAAATCGACATCAAAGTCTTAACAGCAAACTAGCAGATTATTTTTGACAGTTCCACTCGTTTTTAATATTGCCACTTCTACTTTAATTTTTATTTCAAGCTCAGTGTAGAACCATTGTTCATTTGTCATTCTGCCTACCTCTAAAATACCATATGTCCTTTCTTGCAATTGTTTTGCACCCACTCATTTTTCCACGCACTCACCACTACTTGTTACATTTGATAATCACATTCACATAAAGAAGAACAAGGAAAGGCTGCAGCTCTCATCCATAAAAGCAGATGAAAGACTAAGTTTGTCCCAGAGCAACAATGCTTCCCATTACTTGATATTTAAGTTAAACCGAACAGCAAATTCTCCTGCTAAACTCAAAACTGGTCATACCACTGTACTACTGATAGATAACTGGGTCTCAATTAAATGCATCATCTATTATAAAATTAAGAAACATGAGCTGGCACACTTGCTTTAACTTATTGTAGTCATGCAATCATTGTAAAACACACATCATAAAACACTAATATGTCATGCTATCAAATTACTCAAAACAGTATTCATTTTTGCTATCAATGTTATTTCAAATAACTTGTAATTTGCTCTGTTTCAAAGCCCAAACCACCTTTCAATTACACTTTCCATTGCTGCTACCTATGTTCAGAAAACAAAAACAAATAAAAGAAACCCAAATAATATAGTGTATGATTGTTTTTTAAAAAAGAAAGTCAAGTCCTCTAATCCTAAATAAATGAAAATCCTTGCCTTGATAGGAAAGTATTCAGAAAGAGGCTTGTCAAAGCCACCTGGCACACTGCAGTATTCTGTGGGGTAGATAAGTGTAGCAGAACGAAGAAGATGGTGCAGTAGGTTACAAGACAGAATGTAACCCTGCTTACAGGTTAAATGTAGGGTTCGCTGCAGTATCTTCCCAAGCTGCTCCCTGTACGGTAGCAACTTCTTTCCATCCACTCGAGTGATCTAGTAGGAAAGACAAACATTTCGAAGTTCAACAAAAATGGATTTGTTCTAGAGGACTAAAGAGAGGATTAGACTGCTCAGCCACTCCTGTACTAAGTTTCATTCCATACATCGCATTGCATTCAAATTAAAGGCTGAATTTGCACATCAATACCACTTCTGCTGCTGTTGGAAAAGTTTAAGTAACATGTAAGAACTGTAATACACATTGCTTCTCGACCTTTTGGGGCAATATTCATATGCTTTTTAAAATTCATTTTAAAAGATTTATCCTTTCCAAAAGCATCTTATGGTTTCCCTGCATTGATTCCTCTTCTCTGCCCCTCAGTAATTGTATTAGAAGCTTTAACTTTATTGCACATACACACTGTGTGTTTTATTTTCTTCCAATAGCAGCCACTTACATTCCATTTAAAGTTAGAAAAGAAAAAGAAGTTAGATGCGGTGTCCTTCATACAACATTTCCTTTACTTTAATAGCAAAAGTTGTGGGTTTTTTTCTCCTTTCAGGGACATTAAGCAATGACATACATGCATGGGAAGAACATTCTTTGCAATACCTCTGACAAAAGTTGAAGATTCCAAAGCAGTTCCTTATCCAGTTCTTCATCATGTAACACATCATCATCTAGAGGAACAAGTGATAAGCACTATGTAACAATACTACAGTCAAGTTTTCCAAACAAGCTAAATAAGAAACAAGATGCTTGTATCGCACAAGTTCACTCCCAACCCTTCTATTTCAATCTTCCAATTCAAACTGCACCCACATCCAGCTGGAAGTTACTTTAGCCTATTTAACATCTTGAATACTTTTTGAGAAACTGAGGAAAGTCTGGAGACATTTTCAAAGCACACTCTTGTAGCTTGATAGAATTCCGTCTGGAAATTACACATAAATAGATGTTGGTTTGTATTTTCAGATGAAATAACAGAATTAATTTTCCATCATCGAAATGATGTTGTGGAATGCAAACAGAAGTTTAGTATTATTTTTAATGTTTAATGAAAGTCAATCCAAACCAAAGCAAATAACAGTAGAAATCTTATGAACTTACTGACTGTGAGATGAGTTATAACATTGCAGCAATGTGGTACAAACAGCTTCAGGGATTCCTCAGGGCGGCACTGGAAACAGCAGCATAAATAGCTCGTTTTAGAAAAGATGTTTCATGGCACTCAGTGCATGTATTGATAAAAATCTAACCTTATTGAAAAAAAAGAGAACAGATTGTTTCTCAACCCAACTCAATCTAGAGTCAGCCCAACTTCATGATTTTTAAAGACTAATTAAACTCAAATTTAACATAAATGCAAGAAAAATATATTGTGACTTAACCTCTTGAAATATTGCTATATGAAACCATCCAGTTTTAGAAGACAAAATATTAAGAATCACCTGTATTTACACAAAAATGAAAGCTCTTATATAAGAAAAAGTAGCAGCATTGGCTTTTTTAAACTAAAGATCAAGCACAAAATATTTTCTCTCACTTTTACTGCAGCTCGGCACATATCAGCAACCATTCGACCAGCAACTCTTGTCTCAAATATATTTGAAACAGCAAAGTTAAAAACTTTCTCCAAGGCAACCTAAAAATGAATTAAAAAAGATGGAGTTCACTTTTATAAAAAAGAAAATTAGGTATCATAAAGTGCTTGATACTATGCAGAAGGCAGCACATGTGCAAAATACTGTATTCTTTTAAAACAGAAGACTGCAACCATTAGTTACATCTAAAAAAAATCAGACCAGGGAGACAGGGAAAGCAGTTCTGTAGAACACCTAAAGCTGAGTAAAATGTAACTACAATCCATCACAATTAGAGGCGACAATACTATAGAATGGAAAGAGTAAAAACTTATGTGAATAAGAAAAAAAACCCTAAATGCTATCAGTACACATGAGTTCAGGATATGGTTTAGCGCTGGACTTGCCAGTATCAGGTTAAGGGCTGGACTTAATGATCTTAAAAGTCTTTTCCAAACGAAATGATTCTATGACTTGCACTACTATGCAACACCTTTGTTTAATTGCACAACTATTCCCTTCGGCAGTAGAATAAAAGCTGCTACAGAAGTAGCAGTGACAAAAGGTTTGTGAAAATAGTTTCAGTTTACAGATTTTCACTTTTTCCCCCTCTTATTTATTGCAACACTCAGTTCCAGTAACAGACTATACCACAAAAACTCATGACAACATCCACTATCATTAAAATAATTCAACTACAGGAATGCCTGTGCTCCCATCCTCCCCTCAAGAGTTTATTAACAAGAGACATTGAGTGCTTTAACTGGTGACACAATGGGATGCTGCTTTCAGCTGGAAAGAGATACTTCACGTGTCTGGAAAGAAAAGAGACCAGATGAATCTTGTTCATGATGTAAGCTTGGGGTGCTTTTGAGAAATTGCGTAGAAAATCAGTTCTCTGAATAAGTCAGTCTGTTAACAGGGAAAATATGCTATTTCACATGTGAAAGTGCAGTAAAGCCAAGACATCCCTTAGTTAACAAATAAATAGGGAATTAACTATCAACTGGCTAAGTGGCCGAGGTGTTTTAAAGCAGCTTATTACCATCCAATACCTTGCAAGGCAAGTTGAACTACTTGCAGTTTAGACTGCACATGAATACAGTAATAATGAGCAATCAGGAAAAATACAAATTAAATACTTTATGACAACAAAGAATTACCTTAAGACTTACACTAAACAAAAGATTCAAGACAAAATCATACCACAGTGTCCAGTGCATTGCTTCAAAAATATACAAAACTACCATCTCCAAATATATACATTATGCAATGCAAACAGATTAAAATGTGTTAACCCAACCTGCAAGGAAAAGCAAACTGTCTGTGTAACAACATGGCTTCTCCACCCCCTCACTCAGAGTTATTTTAATCCAGATAATTTTTCTGATCCCATTAGCTACATGGCTCCTTGAACAGCTGGTTTTGCCCAGCTGAAGAAGTGGCAGGGAAAGAGAGAGAGAGAGAGAGAAGAGGAAAGTAGGGGACTGGGTAGGTTAGCATTACCATCAGACAACATGAAAAGTCACAGCCTAAAATGATAAAGTGATAAAATAAGTTGTCAGAATGATTTCTCCTAACATTTATCATCAGTTGGCAAGACAGCATCAAAAACCTAGGAGCTCTGTACTGATGTTTATAAAATCATAAACTAAATTGACATGAAGCCCTAAACTTCCTACTCCCAGTCCTCTCCTTGGTTAAAGGTTCACAACAGGACAATGAAAGAAAGAAGAATCTGAATGTACCAGTCATCCACAATAGAAAATTAAGCCTCTTAAATTTAGATGGAAAGTTTGTGTTCCACATACCTTAAAGATATCCTTTGAACACTGAGTAAGGATTGTACTGAAAGTAGAAGAGAGACCTAATTCCACAAGACTCTCTAGATGAGTCATTTTCTCAGTTTCAGTCTCCTCTCTGGTTTGTTCTAGTGTGCTGCTCTCTATAAGTCCAAAACACCTACACAAACACAGTAAGTACAATGTTAGTAAGCAGAACTCGAAAGTTTTATTAAGCTCTTCATGCCAAGCTTTCGTCTATCCTTCGCTTACTTACCTATCCATAAACTGCAGTACGAAATCCTCAAATTCAGCAGTTGCAGAGCACAATTCTCTTTCCACCTACAGTTTCCCAACACAAAAGAAGTACAAAATGTTGGCTTTTCTTAGGGAAACAGAATATAAAGTTTATTTTCTATACTATTTCAAAAACACTTCCAATTTTCAAGTGATACAGACTACAGCACTTCTCCTGTTGAAGTCTGTACAGTGTCAAGTACAGTACATGAAACAATTATTGCATTTTCCCTTACACTGTCCTATCAAGTTTCCCGGCTTTGATATCTAGCCAAATAACCTCTCAAGGTGAAATCAGGTTTGCCTCCATGGATACAACCTTTGGCCTTACTACTGATCCTCCTCTCCAGCAGGAGGTCAGTGAGTGCCTGCCAATTGTGGTGGCAGACTTGGCTCTGCTGGCATATTTATATTAAACATTCAGTGCACAAACTCCTCTTAATTGAGCGCTGCAGCTCTTGGGCAATGAAATTAACCTTATTTCAGTGGTTGAGCATTCAGGATCTGTGCAATCTGTAGCTATGAGCCATCCTCTGAGTTGTAAAAAGAGCTTTTAGCAGTGGATGAGACATTTTACATGGCAGTTGCAACTACACTGCTCCTGCTGCCTCATTTGTAGTATGTGAGATTGAGCTCCACTATCGGTGCTTGAACTGCTGTATCAAAAGCAGACTGGAAACCACAGTGATAAGTTGGGAAACTGAAAAATTATTTCCCACTCTCTCCTGTGTTTTCGCTACCTGAAAATGGACAAAGTATTAGAACAATACTGGAGAAACTGAGTGCAAGGAGCTCTAAAACTGGAGACTAGTATGAACAGCACTCTGAAGTAGCAAACAGCTAAGATGACCATGTCCAGCAACGCAGAAGAGAGGCATGAGGCTCACTGCCTAACAAGGTTAATGTCTTATAGTCAAGAGCGTGTACTCTTTTTAAAAATAAACACAAATAGTTTTGTGGGGGTTGTTTGGTTTTTAAAACATAGAAAGTTTTCAACAACAGAGAACTAAATTCTTTCCCAAGTCTCCCAGACAGTCAACTTTTACCTTGCTTGAAGCTGGACTAATTTTAAACTAGAAATGATGCGTCTAAGCTTACAACACCGTAGTCACTTGCTTTTTTTTTTTTTTCTGTTTTCTTTATTTTTCTTTAAAGTTTTATGGCAACAAGAAGTTTCAAAAATTAATGGTAACAAAGCTGCTATTAGACTCAACAAAATTTAGATGGTAAACGACCACTGTAAACCATGTAAGTTCAACCTCCTACTCAAAGTAGGGCCAGCTCAGAATCAAATTACACTACAGAGGGCCTTGTGCCACTGAGGTTTGACATAAAAAGATTGAACTGCGAGTTTAACATTATCTCTTGAACAGCCTATCAGTAAGAAGCAGGGCTAAGAAAACAGCCTCAATTTGCACATTGATGTCAGCTTCACCACACTGACCAGAAGCAACCACGATCCATACCTTCCATTTTTTTGTTGCATTTTTATTTAATGTAATTTTACGTATACAAAAGTAAGCAGCAAACCTGTTGCAGTTCTGAAAAGAATATTTCATTGCTAGAACCGAAAACTACATTATAGTTTTGGTTTTATATAGCACTCTTACCTCTGAGAGGTCATCTCTTTCTTGCAATACAGATGAACAATCTACTAAAGGCACCAAAGTAGAAAATGTTGCAATGAACTGGAATGTAATCTGTGGAGAGTTGCAAACAGCTCTTTAACAAGTGTTAATGTATTCTACACATGAAAAAGCTTTTGCAATTACAACATGGTAGCTAAAGCAAATAATTACATTAAAAAAAATTCCAGAGCCTAATTCTTCCACCCAAAAACTTCAATAGTTATTTCTGATTTCATCTGTAGAACTTCCCAGACAGCCCTGTGCAAAAATCCCTCAATTTTGTGAGTAAAGTAACATTTATTCTTGCTGAACTTTAAAGTTAAAGATCCTATAAGGTTTACATTGTTTCAACAGTCAATTAATATGAATTCCTGAAAGCTGGGCTCTTAATGAAAATTTAATCAAAAGTGGTAAAGCTCTTCCTACTGATCTTAAAAGACCAGAAATATTTGCTAAGAGCTTTAGAAAATCTGTCTTACTTTGTTTTTTTGAAGCTGCCCAGTCTGTCAGTACAATGCTTACCACAGTCTGGTGGTAAAAAGCTTGACTTGGCATTGTCCAACAAGACAAATGCATTACCATAAGTTAGAGGCTTTGCAGGAACAAAACGGGGCTAAGGAACTTCTAGAAATGCAGAAATGCAAGCTACTTGCTCTAATATGAATATTAAAAGCTTTCTGAGTGAACTAACTGGCTAACTATCTTCTAAAAAAGGGTAAGATTTACTCACCATACATTTGCTGAAGTCATTTGGATCCACCCCAGGCAATGCTCTCATCAGTAGAGGTAGCATGTGTGTTGGACCTTCAGGAAACCACTTCCCCCCGGACACCAGACTACGAGCTACTCCAATTACACAGCTTAAAGTAGCTGTGAGCTGATGAGGTTCTGTCAATGTCTCAAGTGCAGGATATGTTCTATAAAGTTGAAGAGCAGCCATATTAGAAACAATACTATTTCTAAAGTCTTCAAAGAAAATAGAATTGGAATTGATATATTATTTTCTACAGAAAGGGTACAAAATCTCTGCAAGAAAAATTCAATCTAAACAACAGTTCCAAAGTACTTTTCTAATCTTTGTCCAATGGACTTAAACATTGCTTTATCAGGAAATGTTACTTTGGTTTGATCAGTTTTGTTCACAAAAAATTCATGATTAAATAATTTGTTAACAGTTGTAGCATAGGAATCAATAATTGCACGGGCTCCTAGATTCAAAGCTATGATGACTTTCCATCTGGATTTAAGCAAATGCAAGCGGTGTACTTAAAAGCGTAAGGTTCTTTTGGCAAGCATGAAAACTGGCCTTGACTGCCTCTAAATAGGTAACGGGTACATTACTTAATGTTACATGAAAGTCCATACCTTTTTATTAAAAATCTGTTATGTTACTGTGGTTCCTAAACCTTTTTTCCTTTTTTACACCAAGTACTTTTTAGAAAACTGCCCAACACTTCCTACTGTTATCAACAGCCTACAGTTCAAACAGGAGTCATAGTGCTACCCCTGCCCTACATCATTCAGAGCACAAAGGACCTACATCTACTCAACAAAATTAATTCAGAACCACAGCCAAGGCAAATATACCAGTGACAGTTTGAACTACTGCACAGACATTCAGTCTGCTCTCAAAACAGAACAAGCAGTCCTACCAATATGGGCATCCACTGCTGTCCTTATAACCTTATGCTTGAAATGTTTTCACGTAAGAGTAAATTTATCAAGATTTTACAAACAGTTGAGTCAGTAAGGTATGAAACTGAGGAAAGGCTCTTCAAGACAAATTCATTTCATCACCGTTTTTACAATACAAGTTGTTAAGGTACAAAAGACTGCAAAGGAGGGGGAATATGGATCAGGACTAGGAAGGAAGTTTTTCTTTGGGGCAAGAAGGAGATAACATTTTTGTTCTGGAATTTCAGGCACGGTGGCATTACAACTAGTACAAACAAAGTATTTGACACAGGCACATACTTTAGTGATTTGCTTATGAAGCCTGAAGTAATTTTAAACAATCTGTAAATGTAACATACTCCAACACAAAACAGAAGTATCAAGCAGATGCTCATTACTACACAAACACATAAACCCTCATTTATATTCAGCCCATAAGAAAGCTACTGAAAGTACAAGGTGGCTCATGAATAAAGGGTACAAAGTTGCTTTTTGAACTACTCCACCCACTATCTGACAGAAAATGCTAACAGAAAGGCATACCACCTGAGGACTACCCTGTATGCACAAGGTATGAGCAACTCCCAGTTGGCCTTCCACACTCCCTGTCCCGACTCAGGTGATCACTCATTGTGTGTACTGGCAGCTCCTCTCCCTGCAAGCTTTCATAGCAGCAAGGAAATTGCTTATCATTACACATAACTGCTTTGTATATTTATTTGCTCAGAAGAGAACGGGAAAGTCGTAATGTTTCTGCAAAACTTACTTCTCAAGTACAGGTGGAATTACTAACTCAGGACGCATGAGTGCAAGGTTCTGCAGCGCTTGGGCAGCCTCTAGGCTTCCAGTTTTACTAAACATAGCTAGAAGAACAGGTTGAATAATGCATTCAACAAAGTCTGTAACATCCTGATCAGTAAGCTTATGACTATCAGGCACAGGAGTTAACCAAGTCATTTTCTTGTAGCGCTCGCGATGCAGCCTTCTGACAACACCACTGGGTAACCTCTGAAGTAGTTTCATCAGTTTGTTCTGTTGAATACACAAGAAATGCTATTCAATTACTTGGCAGTAGAAGAATCTGAGCTGCTAAGAGTACAGCAGACAATCAATAAGCCAATATCTTCAAATTACACAATTACAAGAGAAGAAAACTCAGAAGAGTGCTAAATTACAATGTCACAATTTATCACTACCGTTCAGTTCCCCAAAACATTAACAACTCTGCTGTCAGCACTATACCTTATCATTTTAAAAAATCATTAAAAATATACACAAAGGATATAATAAAGAATTAAGATTACCTACCAGTAACTGGCACATCTTTGAGAGCATTTTCTGCACATTCACATGTACGCAAATACTCTATTCTAGCACAGGTTAGCTCCTGTGGCACTGCTTTGATAAGTCTTGCTATTTTAATCTGTACTTACATGGAGATTCTTACATTCTCCAGCAAAAAGACTCCACTAGCTACACCATCAAAAAGTTATACTTTATCAAAATACATACACATTAAAAATCTTTTTGCTTCAGCTAATCAAAATTAGATTTTGCAAACTTGGAGACAGTAGGTCAGTAACGTGAAAGCTATGTCACACAAGTAACACTGATGGTGTGTGTCACCTTCACTGAAGTGCTTACTTCTTTTTCCTAGTTATATAAGAATTAGAAATCTAGTTTTGGACTTCTAAACTGTGTTTTGGTTAGAGGTTTGAAGAAGACGCCCATTAGTTGTGGTCCTGACATCAAAATAAAAGTATAATTTGAATGACAGTGCAATCACATATATTGGAAATTAAAGCCTCAAAATATGATGCAACCAACAGACAATCTGGCTGTTGAAGCACACAGTGCATCTATCAACGTGTTTGATTTGACAGGTTTGACAGTCAAAGTATTGTCTCAACATGCAAAAAACTCACCAGCCAGCGCCCATTATTTGAAGGATGGTAAAATGAGGCAATGCTGTTGAACAATCCAGACAAGTGCTTCTGCACTAGTTTACTTGGTCCACCCTGTAAAAAATTAACCACAGAATTTTACTACATGGAATAAGTCAAAATGAAGAGGAAACACAGTAGCAGAAGGTGCAAGCGAGCACTCTCACTCACCACAGCAATACCTCCAAGCATCAAATCACATCTGCAAATTCCCTCCCTGCCCCAGCCTGAGCTCAGTACTAAGTAGCAAGTTCTCTCCATGTGATTTGATGAGGTTCACCCTTAAAAGTCATTCAATTGTACAGCAGGTCCCATGTGTGTATTCACAGGGGCACTAGCAGCTGGCTGTTCACTTCCAGAACATCACAGGCAGTGGCTGCAAAATAAACCTTTACATCCACATCTCAAACTGACAGTGAAATAATGTACTTTAAAACATAGATAGCCTAAAATAACGGATCTGCAGTGAGCTAAACAGAACAAACACTCATTTTAAATACATACTTGCTTAAAGCTTTGCATTAGCTTTGTTTCACTTTATGAAAAAGTTACTAACCATCATGGCTGTGATCCACATTACCGCATGTCCTACATCATAAGCATTTGTCAAGAATCTTGGAACAACAACTTGATTACTTCCCACTGGAAGATTTAAACTCCTCAAAATTCTGGTAAATATCTGAAAAAAAACAGTTAAAAAGAAAAGGATGCAAATTAAATTTATGCCAGTTCTATGGCATACGTAACTTTATAGTCAAAATATGTTTGGTGGTTTTGTTTTTTTAAACAATATAACTGCTAGTAACATATTTTTTAAGAAAAAACATAAGCTGAAAGATTCAAAGGTCACACATACTTGTACAGCAAAATAAGTTATTGCTTTGGTTTGATTTTGAGTCAGGTGATAACAGTAACAAGTTCCAATGCTGTCTGTTACAAAAAGATGGCTCAAATTTCAAAGTTCAACTTAGGTCTTCAAATGACTGCACCTAATTTGAAAAACTGGGTCACTGCAGTCTAAGACCCATACAGGGAGTATGAATTAATATTCATATAGGAACACTGAAGGCTTATCTCAAAGTAAACAAAATAATTTCATAAAACAAGGACAGTTACCTTTGGTACATAAGGATCCCAGTCTATGTACCCGATGTTGTCAGTGGCCAAGCGAGCAAAAAGATTTACTAAATGCTGAAAACAACCATAAGAGAAGGAAATATTCATTAGAATGTGTTTATAATACAAGACATACAAAATCCCTCAATCTACTTTAGAAATGCAAGATAAAAGCTACCCGTGGCACTGAAGCACCTGCAAACAGAGAATTCACTCTACCAGAAGCCACCAATACTATATTTCATAATGCATTTGAATTCCTGCCATCAAGAGTCCAACTCATTATTCATCTGAGCACTTACAAAGCAGGTAATTGCCATCTAAGCCCTGGGAGAGGCAGCCTGCCAGAATATACACCCCTATATCTTTATTTCTGTTTCAAATGTAAAGACCTACTAACAGTTCTTATAGAAGGTCTACACAGACTCTCTCTTTCCCCATGCTCCATGAACTAACATGAAAGGCAGAATGCCTCCAGTACCATTTTAATTCTCAACTCTTTATTGTTAAAACAACTTTGAAGAAGTTTTTGAAGATAAACAATAGAAGAACTTGAACTATATGATTTCAAAGATCCTAGCTTTTGCTAAGAAATATGTTTTTTCCCTGTTAGGCAGCTTTAAGCTTTTTTCCCCTTTTGAACAGCTTCTACAGAGCAGAAGACTCCTGGCAGTAGCTTAAAGAAAGACACCCATACTAAACTTCAGAGTCCCTCAAATACAACCACTGTCTTATCAGCTGGGTGCAGTAGGAATATTCACCTCTGCAGCAAAGGTTTGGAACAAACAGCAGGTGACAGATATAAAGGAGATTTCCCAGCAAACTCATAACACAGTTTAAGCAAAACAAAAAATCTTAGAACAGGCTCTAGTTTGGTCATTTCATCAACTTGTCAAACAGAAATCTGTTCTCTGTTTTCATAGCCTTTGCATAAAGGACTATTTGGATTGGTTACTGGAAAATGTCCTAAGGAACTTCCTGAAGGATGCGACCCTACCTACAAACACATCGGGAATCCTCTTCTATGGAAGAATGAGAAAGATATGCTCTGTAGGAGACAGGAGGTTTGCAAAGAGAATAAACAGATATCCAAAGACAAACAACACTTGGAGAAGGGAAAGGGCCCTGTACTATCCACTCTGGCTGCCAATGCATTGTCCTGCTTCTTGATAACTTCGATCAGAAAGTGACATGCCATGCACATCTTCAATGAAAACACTGAGCTGGAACAGCTTAATGAGTACTTGTAATTGTTAGTTCATCTCATGGTGCTTCTTCACCAGTAAAGTTACCTCACATGAGCTGAATGTGGATACTGGCCTGATACAGCATCTATATATATAGACACTGAAGAAAACTCAGCCAATGTATCGTGAAGGATTATTTAGCTTCTGCAGGATATGTCCAGCCACTTGCCTGTGCTCACGGCTGTCACATTTGTAAGCTTTGGCTTATACACATCTGTGGTTTGTAAAGGTCACAGGCATTAGCTGTCAGATGGGATGGCAGTATGTGACTATCTGTGAAGAATTAGACACATCGTCACCAGAACAGTCTCATGAGTCCAGAAGGGAACTGAAAGATGTCCTTGGGAAAGAGAGTCATCGGGACTAAACAGAAAAAAGGACATCAAGTCTCACTCTCATATCCTGATCATGAGAAAGCACATGATCCACTAAAACTCCTTTTTATGAGCTTGTCCAAAACAAGGGAAACACCGATCAGGTCTCCAAGAGTCTTGATGCTTCAATCAGTACCTTGAAGCTATGGCAAAGCCAAAAGAAAGGGCATTAAATCATCCTGGTAATTCAGAGACAGATACTCACAGAAGAACGGCTCACCCCTCAGTGTGAAGGACGTGATAGGTTTGAAAAAAAACACTAATTCAATTCAGGATAGTAATATCTGACACAGCTTGAAGATAAGTCTTGAAGTTTTCTTAAATTATCTACTATTTGCTTGATACTAGGAAATACCCACTGAAAAAAAACCTCAACATGCACAAAAGTAGTTGATTCTATAGCCCCGCTTCAAACAGCAAGTCTAACTCCTGCCGAAGCAAGCCGAGAAAAAGCTTGCAGTGTAGAGAGGCTTCAATTCAACTGCATCCTCAGAACCCATATGTCTTAATTATCTGCATTCAATTCTGATGAAATCAACAAGACTGCTCTGAAGAAGTGGACTAGACAGCAAATGAAACAAGAAGTGAAAGTTTTAGGTAAAAAATAACATTGTATGGGCCTTCTGAGCAAACTCTCAGAATACAGTGGAAGAGGGAAAAAATATCAGTGATAACTTTTTATGAAAGTGTCGATGCTTACTCTTTAGATTGTTTGACAGAAACAAACCAAATCATGATATTAATGTGCAGGCTTGTCATCCTTCTGTCAGGAAGTGCAGACAGAATTGTGACTTTTTGGATCGCCATCAAAAAGATGCAGAAGAGTCTACAACATCAAGTAAAACTTAGGCAATCACTCCTGCTTAAACCTGGACAATTAGCAATGTTGAATCAAAGACTGCCTTCCTTTACTTCTGATGAAACTTAACTCAAGCAGAAAGATCTATATGCAAGCCTTTTTGCAAAGAAATTGCCAGAAAGGGAATATACTACAAGGTAGCATTCAACAGTGTTTTGGATATCAGCTTTCTCCAATGACAGAGAAGTACTTCTTGTGTATATGGGCAGAAGATTAGGGAGCCAGATGGTCAGTGAGCTTTTGTTCATAGCAAGTACAGAAAAAATCTGGTAATAGGCCAAGTTTCACTGGGGTAAAGCCAAGGCACAGGTCAGCTGACAACAGCAGGACCCAAGCTGCTGGTGGTGTTGCCTTAATGAGATTTTATTTCCCAAATTTGTATCTAGGCACACAAGACACACAAAAAAGGCAGATGGGTACACGGCAGACTATTATCCTTGAAAGACATTGTCCAATGGTATTTTTGGCTAAGAGGAATACAGGTTCTTTATCTAAAATAAAGATGACAACAACTCGCTGCAGTCAAGGCAAAGCTTTACTACTCAAAATTAGGAATCAAAGATGTGTCAAGATATAAAAGATGGGACACTACAGAACTATAATTTACTGAAATCACAATAGCACTTTGTATCATTACAAGCATTAGGAGGCAGTCTGGAAAACACCAGCATTCCCAAGGCTGGAAAGAAAGCTGCCTGAGCTAGCCATTAAACAATGTTCACCAAGCACAAGTGTGGTCTCATTTATTCAGCCAGTAATTGCTTGCTAACAATGATGACATCATTCTCTCAGCTTTCTTCTACTAGTTAAAGCAGAAGGAAAAAAAAAAACTGTGAGCACACTGCAGGAATATTTAAATGGGTTTCCTCTAGCGTAGGCGAAAAGTAAATGCTTACCCCTTCCCACTGGGGAAGATTTTGAACCGACACCCAAAGGCCTATAAATTCATCAAACCAAAGCCTGCAAGAGAACAAAATCAAGTTAATTTTTATGTTGTGAAAGCAGATCCCTCACTGGATACTTAACCCTCAGTTTGCCAGGTGTTCTCAGGAACTCACCTGCTCTTCAACTCATTCAACAAGAGCTGGGATCAACACAGACACACTTGTATTAGTCTCTCACAGCATGCTGCCTATGCCCAAGCTGATCCTGAGTTTTAGTCCTTGCTTCTTTTACCTCTCCTCCTCTTATTCTTTTCCGATTCTCCCTTTTCACACAAGTGTCTCACCAGGAGCTTCCTTATCTATCTCTGCTTTGCTGTTCCTTTACATATGGTCATCTCAACACAGGTAAAACAGATGAAAATAAATCACACTTAACTTCCCTCTACCATGAAATCTAAAATTTGTCCCTATTAACCAAAATGTCATTAGCTTCTATTCTAAATCCATATAAAGCCAAGGGTGCAAACCCTCCATGCCAGTCCCTTACTTGAATTCACCTTTACAAACAGTATTCACTTCCTTTCTTATGTATTCACTTACCTTATATCCCAAATACACTTTTCACCTAACCAGCCTAAGTAATCTCTACATGTGGTAAATGGCACTGGCTTACATTTCAAAGCTCAATAGTTCTACTTAAAGCCAATCAAGATCCTGTCTCGCTCTGGAAATGTTTCTCCTTTAATTCTCAAACTCATTTCCTATAGCAGTCTTCGAACTGTCTCACATTTCCACATTCCAACAGCCAACTGAAGACCCCCCAACCCTAAATTTGCAGTAACAGCTGTACTTTAACCTACATGAAGGACAAATCAGAAGTGACCCCAAATTAAACAGAAGGTAGGAGTTAAAGCCTTGCTTCATGATTTTAACTTGAGACTATTCTTTCAGAATTAAAGTCCATTTAAATCAATTTAGTTTGCTATGTTCCATATCATATGCTTTACTCTAGATAAGGGAGAAGTCATTAGAGAATAGGTACTAAGATTCCCTGAGGTTACTTTTCCAAAAGAAGAATGCTGACAGAGTTTGCCTTGAACTTCTTCCAAAAACGCTGTTAAAAGCCACCATTCATTTTGCTGGTTGACTTCAAGTCATTCTGTAAAAGATAATCGCTTGCATTTGCAACAGAGCAACATACCAGCAGACAATTGCACTTACTTGAAACCCTTCTGGTGAAGTTCCGGAGGGAGGGTAGTAGGCAGAAACAGTTCAAAGTAGGTAATAGCCTTCTGCATGGTAACATCAAACGGACACATTAAAGGTCTCCATTCATCAAGCATCTCTGCAGTGGCATCTTCTGGAAAATATCTGAAAGCAAGGAAAGCACATACAGGCTTCCCTTTAAAGTTTGGGTCTTCTAAAATCTGTTTAGAACTATCTATGAATTTGTCATAAAAATCTTAGTTTTACACTAAGACCATGTACCAGGGGGCAATAGATGGGCAGCCCTCAACTCCATTTAACCTTCTCAAAACACAAAGTTAAGATTAAGGACATGCATCATGGTACATCATTTTAAGACCACAAATCTAAGGAAATTCTTGTCTTGTTGAACAAGAAAAGATTCTGTATAATTCAAAACGATTTCAGTGTGATGGCTGATCAAATCCAAACAACTACCATTTACATTTGATACAATACAGGAAGAGATTACTTAAGGCACAAGGAACATTTATCAGAACATCACAAGAATTTACTTTAAAATAAACTGAATGTCCATGCAATGCAGTATTTAAAAAGCATACCACTTAACTGTTTATACAGCGTAATTATTGCAGTTGATGTGGAGCTAACTGGAATTAACATTATCAGTATTCCAACCTTAAGCGAGAATTTTCAAGAGACAAATATCACATTTTCATGTTTAAAACACTGCTTTGGTGACTTTTATATTCATAACAGATACCAGAAAAATCGGTATTGAAAACCATGGGGTTTTATTTAGCTACAAACCCACACCTATTTGGAAAAAGTGTAAAGTTGCCTTATCCTTATGTTCCTCACACTAACAGTATGTGTTTAGAACAGCATCTCCCATAGGAACGCTCAATGGAGTATAAACACCAGTACGTGAAACAACTGCTCCCATGAAAGCAGGTAAGTACAGATGGCCATATGAACAGCAAATAAAGGAGAACAAGTCTCTTCTCTACATCTCCACCTGCCAACAATGTCAACTAGAGCAGACAGCAAGAGTGGTTCAGGCACACATTGCCAGTGAAAGCAATGGGATAGCTACCGATATCCTGGCTTAAACTACTAACAAATTTTCAACCAAGGCTGTTAAAAAGGAAAAAGCAACTTACACTTTGTTTAAATATTATACCATGGAATATGCTTGTCATTTTCTTTTCATTTTAAACAACCTATGAACCTGACATACTAATCATTCATAACATAGTAAAACAGAGAAGTCTCGACCCTCCACCCGAAACTTCTTAGATGAGCTGGGACAATATCAGCCAAGGAATGACCAGTAGGGTGCGGTTGGGGACTTTTTGAGGGGTGGTGTGTTTGGGTTTAGGTTTTTTTTAAACAACAAACCAAACAAACAAAAAAACCAACACACTTATTCCCTCTCTTAAAGTAATATTAAAGATGCAGGCTTGAAAAAAAAGAAACAACACTTACGGCCTGCAGCTCTTCACAAGTGTTTTCAGAACACTTTCCACAGAACTGAAACAAGAAAGGAAACATTAAGGATAGTACATAACCAAATTTCAATGACAGCATAAAATAACCATTTGCTGATTTTTCCCTCAAGAGCTTAAGATAATGTTGATGCAATTAGATGTCTTCTGTGAACATGCAGTAGCTAACTGTCATCTACAAGAACTAACCATAACAATTACTCTGCTGAACTCCTGGTTCTACTTTTCATATATCACTCTGGTAATTACTGTGTTTAAGTGAAGAGTGAAGAATTATTATAATTTCTTATAAGTAATATCCTGCATTTGACACATGAACAATCAGCAGAGCAAGGAAATGTCTATGGGGTAGTTGAAAACACAAGGAGAATAAAAAGGTTTTATGGACTTCATAAATATTTGTAAGACAAATAAAGGCCACAGAATTCAGAAAGCTGTTACTATTAGACTCCAAATACCACAACTGTTCTTGTGAATCTAGTTTTGTGTTTTGTTCAGCAGTTTGAAGAAAGAGAATTGAACTATCCACAAATCAGTGGTTATTTCATCAGCTTCCCTCACATCCCTCACATTTTTGATTTTAAAAGCGTTTTCATCCACAGCAAGAAAACTTGAGAAATCACTTTAACAGGAATCATCAGAGGATGCCATTAAACCATTTAAAAAAAAACCACTAAGACTCAGAATAAACTCGAAGAATAAAAGGGGGCAGGGAGGTGAGAGATTGATCAAATCAATGGAACCATAAGCAGTAAACTGTCATGTTCTTCAAATCTTCTGTTTATTGTGAGACAAGCACAATAAAAATTCTACTTTTAACATAAAAAAATTTCCCTGAATGAAAAAAAAAAGTTCTGGCAGAACAACTTCCTACATTTTTTAGATATACTTTCTGTACTCTTAATAGAAAAAAATGGCATCCTTTAGCTTATCACCAAAAACTAACATAGAGAAATGCTATTTTGATCAGAAAAAGATGATGCAAATGTATCATCTTTAGAGTTTTACCAAAGATCAGTTTAGCTCAATTAATTCTGAGACACACAAATACTGAGCATGCACACACTCTCTTGAGTCCTATACAAAACAAACTGATCCCATACACGCTAGGAGAAATATAAAATGGGTAAAGCGCTATTTCCCTTCAACACCTCAACATTCACTGCAAGCCAGCAAAAGCCCACCCAACCCCCATACAAATGACTACTTCAGTTCAAGCAGTGCTATTGAAGATGTAAAATTCTGTACATTCTACACAACAGTGACAAAGTAAACCCACAACCTCTTCCAGAATGAAAATTCTGAGCTGACTGACAGCTTCTAAAATTTGAGTCAATCACTGATTAAGCAAAAATAAGATCAAACTCCGCAAGAAGCTCAAAAAGGTTCTGGGTTAAAGTGAATACAGTTCTTGAAAGAGTCAGGAAATAGATAACAGTTGTTTTAAGAGTAGATAATTAAAGAATGAACCCACAACATTCCTTGAGAGCTTTAAAGGTTAACATGATAAATGTTTGTCTGATAAAACAACAAAAAAAGCTATCCCCATCCACTCCACGGAAATAAACTATTAGCAAGGAGAATCTAAGGAATTTGAAGAAACAACGATGCCAGTGATCAGCAAGCCTTTAAAACTCACAAGTTTAGAGTCATATCTCAGCATTTGTTAGTGGAAGAGAGCAAAGGAGAAAGATCAGAAGGGATGTTCCCTCCTGCTGTCTGATCATAAATTTAGAATCAAAGCTAGAAAGAAAAAAACCACAAAAGCAGACAATTTGGTACCTAAGAAAACTCCCATCTAAGACACAATTAAACCACAGAACAACTACAGAAGGCATCTTGCAAGACTCCCGTTTGATGACGAGTTGTTAGAGAAGGACAGGACAACATAGCTGGGGAGAACAAGAGCCTGCTGGTTGCTGTTTTCATTATCACTTTGAATCAACGCTCCCCAGCTTTTAAGCAGTGGCTTCTGTTTCACTTTCAGTCAGACTTTCTGCACACCTGTTACTGCAGAATCGCTGAGAAATACCTACTTATCGCACTCACAGATTTCTGTATGCTACTCCACTGCTAAACATAGCCATAGAGTAAGAGAGCACAAGAGCAAACAATTCTACACATAAGCCATGCTGGATTGGACCAATCTACTGCAGTCTGTACTTCTGTCCTGGCTCAGATATGTAGTGCAGACCATTTGGATAAGGTACTGAAACCTTTATAATCAAGAGATAATGAGGTCACTTACACTGGAAGGTATTTCCTACTCATTCCTGAAACGAGTTTTTAATGAGAGAAAGGGAAATTTCTCATCCCAGTTTTCCTCCCTTTTAGTTCCTTCGTATTACTTGAAGTATTATTAGCTTGTTACCACTATGTCTTGCCATGGATATATTGAAAAGCACAACAATAATATTAACCCCTATCACCAGTCATCAGTTGGCACTATATGATTCTTTTCTTCTTTTGGAAAGGAGACGGACATATTAATTTGTAAATCTGTTTCTTTCCCCTGCATTTTCAAAGACAAATTTGTTTCAGTTCAAATAATGAACAGAAACTGACATCACCGACATTATCAAAAAGCAGGAAAAGCACAATTTTCAGTTCTTTAGGACAGATCAGGCCTTAAGCAAAATTCTAGCCCTGCAGTGGACACTGCATTACAAGAGCTTAAATCAAAACAATGAAAATAACAACCAGCTTTGGTTTCACAAATTATTTTAGTGAATTTATAACTACAGTGAAAAATTTCTTCCTAAAAAAACCAAACAAAGCAAAACCAACTGCAATTCCACTTCTTCTTGTACCAGGTTTCTGAATTTATATGTATGTCAAAACTCCTGATGTGGTTGTCACTGCAAAATTTCACAGTAAACTCTTCCAATACAGAAATTTTGTTTCACACTTCACAACTAGAACGTTGTAGCTGGGCGTACTTTCCAGAGCCTATTACCTCACTGCTAAAGCACTTGCCATGATTTCATTGTTGTTAATAGTAAGGTAAACTTATTCAGTGACGTCCACTCATACACCGATACTGATTTTGTCCATATGCAGACACAGCAATTACTCAGATGTAAAATTCACTTTTCATTTGACCCTTGAAATACATATGCCGGTTAAATGAGTTAGCATATAGCCACTTTATCAGCCACTTCACACACACTATCTTGTCCCCCAATTAGAAAGTTTTACATACAGTGCGACATTCTCATAAACAGTGGTGTCATGTTAACATTGGTTTTCCAATACAATTATTTATGCAGGAAACTACACCTGTGTGACAAGTGTTACAGTCTTAACAGAACATGCAGAAGATTACACATCGGCCAGAGCTGAACAAAAAAAGTCATTCTTACCACCTATGTAATACATTAAGCACAAATGTTTTAGGTGAAGACAAGCCTGGTCGATATGAACTGAATGTAAAAAGAGAAATTAAAACAGTAGTTAAATTAACAGCTATAAATCAAGTCAGCTTTCAAAATTATCTCTTGACTTCCACCAAAAACATACCTTTCAAAATTGATGATAAAAGAAAAAAACACCGTATGAGAAAAAATCGCACTGCATATTAAGATGGAACGTCTGATATTTAATACAGTTAATCAAAGCTAAAAGGTTCTGACAGCCCATCACAACTGATATCCTCCCCCCAGCTTAATCTTCTTCCCCTCTTGGAAAAGTCTCCTCCTTACTACGCTTGTTTCTCATGCAGTAAGTGAAAAAAGTGGCTGTTGACATCCTACAGAGCACAGTATGCAGATTCAGTAGGTGCTGGCATACGCATGAGATAAACCAACTAAAAAAGGCTCTGCTCTTTTGGATTTTCACTTGCACGTAATATCTACAATTAGCAAAATAATGCAATTTAGCAAAATTATTTTTCCAGCTAAGTAGCCATGACAGAAATTCAGCTTGAAGTGCTTTGTAACAAGTCACAAGGCTAAATTTATTTTCCTTTGTTGCCACTGATCAGCAATATGATCTTCCATTCAGCACAAGGAATCAGTGGTAATACTCCCAATGGACAAAAGAAGGTAATTTTTTTAAAGCCAATTAAGTAATTTCACCTGTGTTTCTTTACCTGAAGTTTCAATTCAAACAAACATAATGAATTATCCATGTAATATCTTTTATAATCTGTAATTTATTGAGCAGAACCTTCTGTAACTGGAATTACTAGGAAAATTGTAATTTTGGTAATTTGCTAGACAAGGAGAGACTGTCAGCGCAAAGGAAGCAATGAAAACAAGTTTCCATTTTTAGAATCAGTAGAACATTTCTAAAATTCTTAACCAGGAAAAATATTATTTATCCATAACATCTAATCACTTTGAATATATATATACACACACGTATTTTCTATGGAAGGTAATTCAATTTACTTTGTGTGCATATTGATTTACACCTACATTACAGATACTGGGAATGATTATAGCACATATTTAAAAACAGTTAACATTTTTACTTTTTTTCCCTGTTGTGTTATAAAACAGAAGACATTTACCTTGAATATCATTGAAAATTAAACATTAAATCTATTAAATTGTTGGTTATCATCCTAAAATAAGACGATTAAGACCCCTGGTTCCATAACATTTAGAAATTAACTGAAGCACATCCATAAAGAGATGAATATCGTAACAAACACAATTCATCGTCAGAGGGATATACATGGTTTAGCACAGTCTTTTATACAATTACTGAAACGAAGCTGGTGAGGGGGCTGGAGGAGTGGCTGAGAGAGCTGGGGTTGTTTAGCCTGGAGAAGAGGAGGCTGAGGGGAGACCTTATTGCTCTCTACAACTACCTGAAAGGAGGTTGTGGAGAGGAGAGAGCTGGCCTTTTCTCCCAAGTGACAGGGGACAGGACAAGGGGGAATGGCCTCAAGCTCTGCCAGGGGAGGTTCAGGCTGGACATCAGGAATAAGTTTTTCACGGAAAGGGTCACTGGGCACTCGAATAGGCTGCCCAGGGAGGTGGTTGAGTCACCTTCCCCGGAGGTGTTTAAGGGACAGGTGGACGAGGTGCCGAGGGGCATGGTTTAGGGAGTGTTAGGAATGGTTGGACTGGATGATCCGGTGGGTCCCTTCCAACCTAGTGATTCTATGATTCTATTCTATGAAATATACTTAATGAAAATATAAGCAAAATATTTACTATGTATTAAATTCCAGATATTAATAGCAAATTACCAAGCACCTTAAAGCACTACAGGTACTTACAGCCTATCAAATGTTTTCAAATACAAACTTACTTCGGAAACCAATTTAATCCAAGATGTTCTGTTTTGGAGTATAATATCCTTTCCAACATTTCATAAAGTGGTCTCCACGGTAACTCTAAATCATCCCTGGAAAGCAGTTCTTTTTTCCTAATAGGGAAAAAAAAACAATGAGCACTTTAGGATTAAATCAGAATATCCCAGATCACATCAGAATACCCCAAATCACTGCTCTGGATTATGCTTATCTTCAGCATCTGGCACAAACTAAGGGAAGGTCAGTCAAGAAAAAAGCCAGCCGCTTGCAGCATTTCTGCAGAAGCAGAGGCTGTCAAGATCTTCAGGAGAAGTCTGACTAAGTGAAATAAACACTAGCAAGTTGTGAGACAGTCCTCATCTCCCTGTTTGAGATTCAACCTTAACAGTTGGCTCTCTGAGATGTTTTCTATTCCTATCAGAGAAATAAAACAAACTGACATTCTCTCAATACTAATCCTAATGCTCTGGAAGGGGCAAAGTGTTCTTATAACAAGAACTCTTTTTAACCAATATAACCTGCAGGGGGAATATTAAGTGAAATAACCCGTAACAGAACATACTAGTACACAACAAGATTAAGCAAGTGAAGTGATCAATCACTTAAAGATCAAAGTTTCACTAGTCAGCAGAAAACTGTACTTACTTTAACAGGTTTATCAACAGGCGTGCAAATCCTTGCATCATGCTGATCTCCAGTTTTGGAATTGTTACCAACTCGTACAATAATTTGATAAAAAGCACATGATCTTCTCTGCTAAATTTTCTCCCATATAATCGGATGTATCTACAAAAAAACCAAATAATAACATGAGTCAGCAATATCTTTAAACACTTCCATTTTATCTATGGCCAGAGTCAGACTCCGTCTGACTTGCAGCTTAATGAAACAAAACTAAAACCTAGTTCATAAGTCCAACAAATAAGAACCTGCAGATCTACAGCAAAGGAAGAATGACAACTGAAACTAACCACAGAAAGGAAAAGAATAACCCAATAATGTTTACGGTTTAAGATTCTACAAATACCATAACTTCATGCTCACACCAGATACTAAATAAACAAGGATTATATTCTTTCACCTCAGCTCACAATGTACTAACTATTAAAATTTAGAATTTCTGTATGCCCATGTATTTAAAATCTCTTAAGAAAGAAAAACAAAACCACAAAAACTGTCACAAGCACCCTTATTATACTCCATCCTTTTCAGCTGGGGCATTTTAAGGAGGAGACAGGACACAATCTAAAGCTAATTAAAAAAAAAAACAACAAGTTTCACAAAGTCCAAATCTGAGAGCTTCCAGTAAGACTGAACAACTGTTTCAGCCATAGAGCTCTGTTGGTGGTGTGTTCCAGTGCTATCCCTTCAGAAACTACAGATCCATTAGGACTAACTCTAGAAGAAGCGCTTGCTATTTTCAAGTTTAGATTGAATAAAGAATACGTTTAAAGTCTTAAAAGATAATTTCCTCCAGCAAAACCTGCACACAGCTCTAGTGCAGCATTTTCCATATCATACAACAATAAACTACCGCTCGCCTGGGAGGCACATTTTCCTTCTTATTCCTGTTCCAACTATTCTTAAAAGATTCATAAGAAACCTTACTAATAAAAAAAGCAGTCAGACAAAGCATACACCAAGCCCTATAAAACAATTTGAGAAGCCTACTCATTGTTTTTGTTTAAGATTCAGTACAGGTTGGATTAATTTGTTGCTAAATATACACCAGTAGAACACCAAGGCTTGTTCTGGTAATGCAAAGAACGCCAGCTCCCATGCTGATTATTTGGTACACAGGACAGCACGTGCTGTAGAACCCTACACTGGCACCACCACATGATAAGATTAAGAAGGAAACATCTCTGAAGGACTCCTACTTGAAAATAATAGTGGCTATGTAATTTTAAAGGGGCAAACATTAGCAGTTATTGATCTAACAATGAAAATGAACTGTCCTGCTTCCTGAATTTGGTTTCTGAAATTGACATTGAGGAGTTTTTCAAATGCTTCACGCTGCATGGCAAAACTGCATTCTTCACAGAACGGGAGAAGAGACGACTTGATAACTAAAATCCAAATCCCTTACCGGAGCACATTATGCACAGTGACATGAGAGCACAGGGGATTTGGTCCCAACTGCTTGAGGACTTTTTTCCTTACTTCCCCATATCCCTGTTCTTCAATTTAAAGTAAAATTTTCTCTGAACTTTCAGGATCACCCACCACTAGTAACCTTACCAGAAGGAGTTACTGTTATTAAATATACATATACCAAGTCTCCTCTCCCTTTCCTCACAAGATTTCTTTTTTCCAGCCTTCCTCCTCCAGTTTCCTAACAGCTATCGGGCTCAGGCAAACTGATAATAATCAGTTTTCAGAAAAAAGAAGAAAATCCAATCAACTCTACAGCACTTTCCTCTTCCTTTTTCCTTCTCCTATTGATTTCAAGGGGGGATTTTTATATTTGATGAACAGTATTTTCACTAATGCTCATTTAAAAATGTTTTACTTATTTCAAACACAGACGGAAACAAACGAAATACAGGAGAACCCACCGTTCCAGCACAGGAACCTAAATTACCTGGAATAGCCAGAAACACTTATCTACCAATAGAATTACACCATCAACAGCTGAATACTTTTATGCATATGAAAAGTGTAAAAGACATGTAAAAGGAATCCTCACCAAAAAAACAGGCTGACATGGTTTTGTGGCAGCTGACTGAAGCATATAACTTAATCACGCTTATTTTAATTGGAATTATTTATCTTCTAAAAGCATACATTACTCATACACTGTATGGGAAGAACCCAATGTGAAAGTATGGAAGCTTTTTCAAGATAGATCGGGCAACAATCAGGACAACGCAGTTTTCATAAGCAGACATAAGAGCTATTGCCAGACTCTCCAAGGTAAAGCATATGCCTTGGAAACAGTCTGCTAGACTTAACAGACAAATCAGAGACATTTTATATGACCGTGAGAGAGCTGACCAGTCACAATTCTATCAATCTCACTGAAGTAATTTCCCTTAGTCTTCTCTTATTATTTAATAAAAGGGTAAGATAGCGTTTGATGCAATGACCAGACTCTACAGGAGTTTGCCTACAAGAGATTGTAATTTCCATGACAGTACACATCTGGGAAGGTAAACAGCAACACCAAAGGCTTATTTTGCTGTCGAACAGAAGGTTCTGAAATAAAGCTTAACTTTTAATAACTTCCGTTTCATTATCCTTCAATTATATGCACTTGCACGTACTTCTCCACTCCCTGGACTGCAGAAGCATGAAAAATAAGTTTTAACTACAAAGAAACACTACACAAGAGATCCAATTAATCTGTCAGTGCTGCTATATATAACGAAAATGTTTGGCTGGTTACCTTTTTTGATATTTGCTAACAACAGTTCTACAATATAAAATGCTGCTTAATTAAGAAACAGAAGAAAAAGTGAAGTATACAGAAATGTCCTGAACGCAAAGATGTCACTATGCCCAAGAAGCAGAACTAGATGCCAAATTGCTCTCCCATTTTTACAGCTTCTTTATGTGTGCAGCAGGTAGATTTTAAAATTATCAATTATTCATCTTAATCCACGTGCGTCTTAAAACAATGACAGAAAATAATTACTTCTAGAAAGGGGCTAATCACTTTTTCCTCAAGATTAAAGGAGCAAAATGTAACAGAATGGAACTACAATGTTTTCAGAATCCTCCTTTAAGAAAAACAGCAAAGGGTTTACGAGCTCTCAGCCTGTCAACTTCAAAAAAGACAAATTATACAGCACTGTGTTGGCCTATTGGGTTCCAACTTGGAATTCAGATAAATGGAAAGGGGACGCCCTCTCCGCAATAACAAACCCCACTCAAACTAAAAAAAATGTGATATGGAAGCAAAAATTCTGTTTGCAGCTCTGTTGTTACTACACAGAGTACAGGGTCTCTGGAGATGGGAAAAAAAAAAAAAAAAAAACAAAAACCCACCACAAAACACCAAACCAAACAGCCTATTTCCTATTATATAAGTATCAGGCATCTAATCTCTCACTCCACAATTACAATAGACCTATTTTTAGGAAACGTGCTATCATATCAAGTGAACATCCTAAATTGCCCTAGAAAGTTGTCTGCTCCGCTACAGTTAAAAATTGCCTTCACTTATGGAGCTGGATACAGCACTCTCCTAAGCACCTAGCTACCTATTTTTATTTTGTAACATACAAGATTGCAATTGGTCTAAAACAGAGTTTTAGACAGATTATATGAAAAACAATGACTCACACTCAATGAGACTGTTTAAATCACATGTACACATATACAGTAGACACACACCCGCCTCAGGCAAGCTCGTATTCTGATACAGATGTGAGGGAAATAGACGTAAAGCAAGACTTATATGCACTAGTGATTAAAATACTTCAGTGAAGTCCCACCCAGATGTTTTCATTCTTGCTGTAACTTAGTGTCCTGTCATTCTAATTCAAAGCAGCTGAGCTGCAATGTTTCCACACCTTACAGCAAGGCAGAGAAATGTCAGTTTGTAATAAGCCTGTACATGAGAAGCACATAAAACAACATTTTCAGGAACAGACATCATGTCACTCAGCTCCAAAAACTCTACCCTTGCCTACTGAAGTGGAAAGCACATAGAGGCATTTGTGTGTTTTCCAGGCTGCCCAGTCAACTATATGTACAGTAACCCAAATGCTCACGCTATACCAATACGCTCATTTACAGGCTCTGTTCTGAAAACCAAAAAGGAGTTAAAAAAAAATAAAAAATCCGTGTACAAAGTTCCTATGTAAAACATAAAAGAGAGAAACATTGAAACAGCAACCTATTTTTGACCTGGAGGACGCAGAGTATGATGTTATTCCATTTGAGCAAATGATTTTGATGCAGCCTGATTTTCCCTGCCACACACATACTGTAGCAAGTTATACAACTAAGACTCAGTCTTCTGCTTTCATAGCCAGATCAGAGTTTTATAAGATACAGAATTCATGAGCCTAATTTGGAGGAATCTTGGAGTAATGATTACAGATTTAAATGCCAGTCTTTGAGGCAAGCAGTTTCACTTGTGTAAGAAGTCCCACTAAGCCAGAAGTTACTTAAGTAGCTGCACTATTCCTGTCTTCAGAGCAGGCAAAGCTCTCTTCCCGCACTGCACTTATCCATCCCAACCAAAGAACCAGTACATATCACTGAAAACTCCACGTAAATGAATTATGCAAATTGGCACTTTTTTTTCCCCTACTCAGTCCGTGACATCAGAGAGTTGAAACAGCTGCTCTTATGATAAGTATGTGCCAAGTCATGTTTTCAGCTGTTGGAAGCAAAAAGAAACACAAGATCTCAGGTTCAGCTGTCATCATGAAATAGTAACTGATACTCGATTTTTTAATTTAAAAAAATATTTGAGTTTCACTTCCATTCTTCATACTCTATACACCTTCATACTCTGTATGCTCCTATGCCTTTATACAGGTTGAATAATGTTGTGTGTGCCTGAGGAGGTGTAGCTACACAAGTATATTATTTGCATGCATGGTTTTTTTCTTTATTCACTTACACGTATGTACATATTATAATGTCTGTATTAACATTTCTATCTGTACAAGAAATAGATTAAATACATGTCAGTCACAGCTGAACTATAAAGTATTTCACAGCAGACTGTGAGAATACCGGCTTTTATAATTCAGACATTTGCAACAAAGCAGTGACCATAACCTGAAGATTCTGGGCATTTTTTCTAACAAACAAATGTATTATTATAGCTGGCCCATAGGGAAGAACATAGCAAATCATTCAGAGTCAAATTATTCACCATCAGACAGCAAAGCTTTGATTTTACTGTCATTATCCTACAATTTGACTTAGGCCTGACATCAGAACACCACATGGTTCAGAAGTGTTTCATTTAGGCCTAAACTTTTACTAATGCATTTCACCTCACAGAAGTACTTTTTCAAGTTAAACTAAGCAGCAAAACATCTCTCATAGTAAGGGCACCAGTTTATTTTTAAACCAAGGCCACTGTTTCCTTCCCTGCCTACACCCAAACTTTATCCAGTCTTACTGTATACAATATGCCACAAAAAAAAAAAAAAAACCGTGACTAACGGGCATTAGACAAGTTGCAAGCACACACAATTCAAGCTTCAAAGAGTAGGTGGAAAACCACAAATTAGAGCCTCCTGACCTCTCTGTGATTCATAAAGCAGCACAGAAGCAGTTCTCAAGAGGTTAAATTTACTGCCCTGAAGCTTAAAGTGATAACAGTAATTACAGTTTGCAGAGTGAGTAATAGGGTGATTCTAAAACAACCCTGCACTGATTTCAAAGGACTTGTGCCACATTTAGCCTATTTCTAGTGATCTTTCTCATAGTAAGAACTACTACAGCTTATTTCTACTTGATCAGTAGGTGAAGTTCAACCACAGGGTCAAAGGCAGCAGGTACCACTTGAAACCACTATGATCCAGCAGATGGCTGGGGGTGGGGAGTAAGGAAGGGAAACAGTATTGAATCCATTCCAAGCAAGTTCAAACTCTCACATAACGCAAACATGTGAGTCATTTTGCAACCATCAATGTAATTCTATCTAAGAATACCTCTCAGCAAATATAAATTGCTTACATTTCAATACATACATATCAAACAGATTTGACTGCCAAATGAATATTAATATTTAAAAAAATTACTATGTAAAGAGCAAAACTGTAAGTTAAAAATCTCAGAATTGTACAAAACACACACATTGCAGAACTTCTAGCACAGAAGAAACACCATTTATGAAGGCACACAGAGCACTCAGTAAAAAAACACGGTAAACATCCAGAGAAATATAATTTACTGATTGAAGGTATGGGAGTCATTGTCATATGACGCCATTTTCAGTGCCAGGGTGTCTAAAATAACAGCTTTTAAGGGGAAAAGAAAAAAAAAAAAAGAGTTCAGTATGCTTTGTGAAATTCACCAAGAGGAACTTGTGTTCTATTCAGTGCTATCTGTGAAACCATCACAGCTTTCTCTATATTAAAAGCAGCTTGGCAGCATGCACAGCAGAGCCAAGATCAGCACAGACTACACTGTGCTACAGTACAAGCAAGATACCAAGGGCACCAACGGTGTTTACAGAGTATGAAGCCAGAATTTAATCCCGCTAGCACTGAACTAACAAACAGCCTGTCCTGAGAAAGACTCTGCGTTCCTGCACCAGAAGTTACACAGAGATGGCATCTGGCACAACTTGCTTAAAAGGGCAAGGGGTGAAACGGTTGGTCACACATACATTAAAAAAATCCCAAGCAAACTCGCAAGCGCTTGATTTGAGCAACTTGATCCAGTGGGAGATGTCCCTGCCCACGGCAGCGAGGTTGGAGATGGATGATCTTTAAGATCTCATCCAACCCAAACCATTCTAAAGCTGGGTAAGGGCTCTTTATCAGGGACTACAGGGACAAGATGAGGGGATAAGCTGATAGAGGGAAGATTTCGGTAAGACAGCAGGAAGAAATATCTTCCCCTAGGGGTGATGATGCACTGGCTGCCCAGAGAAGTCGTGGAGATGTTCAAGGCCGGGCTGGATGAGGCTTTGACCCCCTGACCCAGCGGGAGGTGTCCCCCTGCCAGCGAAAGGAGGGCAGGAATCGGTTGACAGTTCCTCCCAACCCAACTTATTCTAGGGTCTGTAGAAGCGGGGAAGCCTCAGGGACGACGGGCGAGGTCAGGGAGCAGAAGCCACCTTTGTCCCCGTTCCCTTGCGCCAGCCGACTGCGGGGCGGGGAGGGCCGGGCGTCACCCCCGCCGGGGCTGGGACGGAGCGGCTCAGGGAGGCCCCGTGAGGGCCCCGCAGGCCCCGTCCCGTCCCGCCGCGGGGGCCGTTTCCCGAGGCGACTCACGTCGAGAGTTTCCTGGTCCAGAAGAGCCCGCCGGGCCACAGCTCCTGCAGCTGCACGGCGCGCGCCAGGTTCTCCTTGATCTGCGCGAGGAAGCGGGCAGCCTCGGCCTCCAGGCGCCCGCTGTAGGGCAGCAGCCGGTTGTAGGCGATCTCCTTCTGCGGCGGCGGCGGCGCCATGGCGGGCGGTGCACTGCCCTCCCCTTCGCGCGCGCCACCGCCCCGCGACGGAACGTCACGACGGCACCGCCCACAGCGCTTCCGGCGCGGGGGCGGAAGGAGGGGGCAGCGCGGGGCACACACACCCCCCTTGGCCACGTGACGTTTCCGGCGGTGACCTGGCGGCCCTGGCGAGGGGGGACGTGCGGCGTGGGGGTAGTGTCTCTCGCTCACAGAGGCGTAGGATCCTTTGGTTGGAAAAGACCTTGGAGGTTAAGTCCAGCCGTTCCTGTTCGGCACTAAACTAGCTTACTGAGCGTCTCGTCTGCCCGGCTTTTAAGCGCCTTCTCAACCACCTCCCTGGGCAGCTGCGCCAGTGCCCGAGGATGCTTGCAGTGAAGGAATTTTTCCTAATATCCAGTCTAAACCTCCACTGGCACAACTTGAGGCCATTCCTTCTCGTCCTCTCGCTTGTTACTTGGGAAAAGAGACCAACACCCACCTCCCTACAGCTTCCTTTCAGGGAGCTGTACAGTGTCACTAAGGTCTCCTCCCAGCCTCCTTTTCTCCAGGCTAAATAACTCAAGTTCCCTCAGCCACTCCTCGTAATACTTGACCTCCATCCCCTTCACCAGCTTGGTTGCCCTTCTCTGGACACACTCCAGCACTTCATTACCCATCTCGTAGGGAGGGCCCAAAACTGAACACAGAATTGGAGGTGCAGGCTCACCAGTGCAGAGCGCAAGAGGAGGATGAATTCCCTGCTCCTGCTGGCCATACCATTTGTGATCTCAGCCAGGATGCTGTTGGCCTTCTTGGCCACCTAGGCGCAGTGCTGGCTCGTGTTCAGCTGGCTGTTAACCAGCGCTTCTAGGTCCTGCTCTAGCATTCACTTTCTGTGGCTTTGCAGTTAAAGCCCTTTTCATAAAGCTGCCACCATCCGATCACATACCTCAGGACAAAAACAGTAGCCTTCCAGCTGTCCACAAGAGCAGAACTTGGGAAGAGAATCCAATGTTGGTCTTCATCCCAAAAATTCACTGCAGTGGGAAGTGGGATGGACTCCACGATGGAGATAATGAGCCATGGGGTTTAATAGCAGATTGACTGCCTGTGTAAGAGGCTTATGGGAAATAATAATGCTAGTCAGTGAAGTGGAGCTCAGTGGTGCCCGCTCCTGCTGCTGGCCTGTGGGTGTAGGATAAAGCCTGTGATGGATATGTGATAGCAGTGCTAGCCATACTGGTAGCTGTTATCTCCAGCTGTCCCTTAAATATAATTGCTAATTGATTTTCCCCTCCAGAGTTACATTGTCACCATACAACAGCTGCGAACTGATTAGATTTAAAGCTACTTGTCAGTAGCTTTATCAGGGCAAATCCTGTTTTCTGATCTTTATGCCCAAACTAGCTCTGCTTAAAATTAAAACCAAAAATAAAGATGGCTAACTACATGCTGAAACACATTATGAAGAGGCAAAATGCTGTGGAATACCTACACATGATAAGCAAGGATCATGATGCTGCAATATACCTGGGCAGTCACCAACCATGTGAAATTTAACAAGGGCAAGTCCAGATTTTGTGCCTGGGACATGGCAACTCTGGGTGGATATATAGACTAGGGAGTGAGAGATTGGAGAGCATCCCTGCGGAAAGGGATCTGAGGGTTCTGGTTCACGGCAAGTGGAACATGAGCCAACAGTGAACCTTGGCGGCCAAGAGGGGAACCATGTCCTGGGGTGCAGCAAGCATGGCATGACCAGCAGGGTGAGGGAGGTGATTGTCCTGCTCTGCTCCACACTGGTGCAGCCCCACCATGAGTGCTGGGTGCAGTTTTGGGCACCATAGTATAAAAAGGATCTAAAGCTACTTGAGAGTGTACAGAGGAGGCCACAAAATTGGTGAAGGATCTAGAGGGGAAGCTGTACAGGGAGTAGCTAAAATCACTTGGTCTGTTCAGCCTGGAGGACACTGAGGGGAGACCTCATCACAGTCTGCAGCTTCCCCACAAGGGGAGGGGAGGAGCAGGCGTTCATCTCTTCCATCTGGCAACCAATGACAGGACCCAAGGGAATGGCAGGAAGATGTGCTGGTGGAGGTTTGGGTTGGATACAAGGGAAAGGTTCTTCACCCAGAGGGTGGTGGAGCACTGGAACAGTGCCCCACAGAAGCAGTCATGGCACCAAGCCTCACAATATTCGAGAAGCATTTGGACAATGCCCTCAGGCACATGGTGTGAATGTTGGGGGAACAAGAGTTGGACTCAGTGTTCCCTGTGAGTCCCTTCCAACTCAGGACTCATGATATTCCCATGACATCTTCCTGACAAGTGTATTTAAACCATCTTATTATTTTGTATCAAACATTTTTATTTCCAGTCCACTGCAACTGAAAGCCATCCTGTGTGTTACATTCAAGTACACCTGGATGAGTAGAGTCACACTACTTGGATTTAGAGTCACAAAAAAAAAAACCCAAAACCAGCACAAGTACTGTAGGTTTCTTCTGACAAAGACTGCTAATAAATCAGCGTTATATTAATACTGTTTCCCCACGTGTCTGACAGAGGCTTGATGCTACTTTATAGCTTCCCATCAATAATTTTTCATGCAATATCTTAGAAAAGTGAAAGTGTATAGGAACTTTAAATGTACCAAATACCTCCTTTTTCTAAAGTTTCAGTAATTGTTCTGAGTTACAGGATAAGACTAGGATAGAACAAATGCTTTGCTAGTTTCACGACTGAAGTGCTACAAAGGCTGAGCCTTCAAGCAGATGTCAAAGAAACAATGTTAGTTCTGCCTTTTCCCATCTTCCTAGACCTCTACTTTTAATAAGGGAAGGACAACAGTTTTGTTTAGTGTAAATACTTTTGAAATACCTTTCAATTTCCAGAAGATTCTGTATCACATGATCTTGTAGATTATGTAAATCGACTTTTACATTATTACAAAATAGTTGAACTTTGCTTTAATTTTAATTGTGATTTGTAGTGTATTTATTGATATCTTTCACAATGGCTTTACAATTACATTTTATTGCCTCATATTTATATTACACATAACAATTGATAAATGAATTTCTGTCCTTTCTGGCCTGAATTAAAAATGAAAGTTGATTACCATCAAATTTCTATGGGGGTAAAGTACATCTTGTTTTAGTGTTTTGTTGGTGAAAACAGGCATAAGCAAACGGTGTAGCTAAACACCATGAAATGAATGGCTTTATCAGTTCAGGCAGGAATAAATCAGATAATTGGCCCAGAAGCTGCAAGGAAAAAAATATCCATGTTTAAGGAGAAGTGAAAATATGTATGCCTCAAAATTGAAAAGTCTAGAATTACTTATTTTCTGTCAGTTACGGGCAATTCATTTTTCCTAGTTAATTGCAATGATGGTTTGTCCAAACAGGCAACTCCAATGTGGGAAAGCGTTTATCACACTTGAGGCATGCAGAGTTTGTTTGGACTTAGAGGAAAAAAAAAAAAATATCAAAATCGCAGTCCAATTTTCTGAAATTGAAGTTGTCAGATACATAAGGAACTTTAAAGCTGCATTCTGTTGCTTCAGAGCTATGTTATCACAAGGAAATACTCCTGCAGTTTCTGCCCTTTCTAACCTGAGTTAAAACTGAAGACTGATTTTTCACACGTTTCTAAGCAATTTGCAATGTGAAAAAGCACCTCTGACCTCAGGGAGCCTATTTTGTCTGAACCAGCAAGCCTTCTCGTCTTTGACTGTTGTACCTCAGACACGCAAGTGCCTTCCACCAGAATTAAACACTTACCTTCCAGGGAAAAATATGCAAAATATGCCAGCAGCACCTCCGACAGTCATGGTGCCGACTAGTTTGACCTCCTTATTCTCAGAAATATGATTCCCATTTTCAGAATCTGAAACAAGGCAAAAAGAGATCCTGAGTCCATTCATAATTACAGTAGTAAGCATACATATAGTACTTGCATTTTGAAAGTATTTTCTAGATGTTAATTTATTAATTACATTTACTAACTACTAAAACCCTAATCCTTTCTCCTCAGTATGCTGGCATTCTGCAATTCAAAAGGAAAAAAAAGTATTACATTTTGCCAAGGGAGTAAAAAATAAATTTGTTCTTCAAGTTTGCAATATGTTTTGGCTGCTGCAGTGTGTAAAAGCACATTTGGTTCCCAAGTCATATGATGAAGGGCTGGCTTTCATAACAAGGAACCCGTCTGTGCTACTTGCATCAACAGCTTTTTCCTCTCTTATTAAGTAGGAGGAATATGAATTGAGAACAACCCAAATATGGCTTCCACCTGTTTGTTTTGGCATTAGATCTTGAAAACCGATGAATCCAAGTGTTGTAGTTGTGCAAAAAAAATACAGTCTTGCCATTCATGAGAAATTTTGACTGTTAACAGTGGCTTAAGTTGCATTGCACATTGTTCACACTTTCCCTTGCTGGACGGCTTACTGCCTTAGGTCAACTAACACCAGCACTGTCGTTGGTATTTAGGAAACTTGTCACTCATCCTTAACTGTGCTTCCTACTATCTCAGTTTTCAAACAACTACTTTACCTATGTAGGCATTTTGCTTAGTGACCCATCTGTCCTTTTCAACCTAAGCTAAAAGTTGAATAATTTTTCAAGTGACAGTCTTCTATCTATTTCACAACTTGGAAAAGAACACCCAGACCAAAAGGAGCTTCGTATTACCTGTATTATACTTGTCCTAGTCTGTGAGCCCACTCATAGAGTTCTTGGCACAGGAAGGACGTGGATCTGTTGGAGCGAGTCCAGAGGAGGCCACAAAGATGATCCAAGGGCTGGGAGCAGCTTTCCAGTACTTAAAGGGGGCTACAGGAAAGCTGGGGAGGTGCTCTTTGTCAGGGAGTGCAGGGACAGGGCAAGGGGTAGTAGTTTTAAACTGCAAGGGGAGGGATTTAGATTAGATATTCAGATTTTTTTCCCTGGAGGGTAGTGAGTTACTGGTACAGGTTGCTCAGAGAAGTTGTGGATGTCCCATCTCTAAAGGTGTTCAAGGCCAGGTTGGATGAGTCTTTGAGCAACCTGATCCGGTGGGACCTGTCCCTACCCATGGCAGAGGGTTTGGAACTGGATGATCTTTAAGGTCCCTTCCAACCCAAATCATTCTATCATGTCTCAAAGAACTCCATTTCAAAAATAAGGAAGAACAGCTTCCTTTTCAATTTTGTCAGTGATGAGGATCCTCAGACTTTCTCTCATCTTGTGTTTCTAAACTGGTCCATCATCCAAAGCAGACACTGAAGGATGCCAAAGGGATTCAAGAAGTTGCTGCCACCCTGCTCACCAACTTTTAGACAAGATAGCAGCAACTTACTTTCTCCAAGAAGAAGCATCTCTGGTTACTAGCTGCAAGTTTTTAGATTAACAAGGGCATTTTCATTGTGCAGAGCTGCTCTATCTCTTCAGGATGGGGGCATGAGAAGAACTTATAATTACTGCCTGCTCTGGAAGAGTTTACTCCCCTGGACCTTGGGAAACTGATTTGCTCTAAAAATTTTGGGTAACAGCAGTTTCTTGTCTGGTATAAACAGTGAAGAACGGTAGTTAGAGCTGCTTGTCTCTGCTCCTGCCCCTAGAAACTCAACTGAGGTTATTACTTTCTTGAGAAACAAATCGCAAGATGGCAGTAGGATTAATGGTCTAACCAGTCTTCTGAAGAGTATGAAAGCAATATGGATCACTAGTTTTAAGTCAAGGAAGCAGAAACATTGATTTTATAAACAGCTCATTTATGGTGGTTTGTAGCTAGAAAATCTTATCTGGAGAAGTGTAGCCTCCTTTGCTTTATTTAAAAAACTATGAGAAACTGCTCTACCGAAATATAGGCAAAATTTTCATGAGCGGAAGACTACAACAGCATCTGAATGAGGTGCCAAGGAACTTAAGCTTCCTGTATAGTATGGGACAAAAATAGAGTCTTCTAAAGCATGATTCAGAGTAACTAATTTTAGGTCCCTAAAGTTAGGCTGTCTAAATACTCTGTTACATGTTTCAAGTTGGATGGGGAGGAGGATTCAACATTGCCTAAAGCACATACACTGAGCACTGATATTGTTCTGTTTTTATAATGCCTGTTTAGATACACATTGTAATATAAGTGGAACTTTTCCCGGTTTGGTCTATATTGAACATCAACAGAAGGCACTTATGAAGTGGTCAAAGTGATAATATAGGCACCTGTATTGTAAAACTTTGCTATGTAGACAAGGCTGACCAAATATGTGCAGCACTGCTGTCCTTCACTTTACCTTCTTGGTGGTTCTGTTTATGAGAGTTCAGGTGACTAAATATATCATCAGTCATATCAATTCACAAGATATTATTTGGCCTCCCCTCCTTCCCAGATAAAGTTAATGGGTTACTGTTCTTAAAAGCATGGATGGTCACTATGCAAAACCAGGACCAAAATCCTTCTTGGTGAAATAAATAAATTTGTAGAAAAATCAGTTTTCCCTCTCAACTCCCTGGATTTGTTCACTTTAGTGTCTTATTGTGTAAGATATGGAAAGCAAAACTGGCTCAAATTCACACAAGAGAATCTGGCTTTGGCAGCCTGTTTCCTCTACATATCTGAAACTCCCGAAATACCTCCGGAAACTATTGTGCCTGCAGGGAGAAAAAGTAATAGACTAGAACCTCATTATAGGAGCTTACTGCTGATTTCTTTGCAAATTACTTTGAAAAATAATAATTCCTTGGATATGAAATAAATGCAGCTAGCTTTGGGGAAATAGGCGTTAATTTTTTTTCTTCTAATTATTTTTTCTCTTGAGGCACTGAGATGGGTTTTTCTTTTTCACTGTCTTGCTAAACAGAAACCACACGCAGCAGAGCACGTGATGACAGTGAGCTCAAAGGTCAAATCTAGAGGTATTGCTGTTCTAGGAAGTTGAGGAAATACAGTCCCTTACCAGCCTGCAGCCACTTGCATAGATACTGCTTGCTACAGACTTAGCAGTTTCATACAGCTACTCTGTGTTTGCTGAAGCAGAATTGCAGCAGACCTTACCGCAAGTCCTGGAGTAGCTGATGGTGGGGTTTTTTTTCAATGGTAAATGCATCTGTTGCATCCGCATTTGCAGTTCTCTGTTCTCTAGCTTGTCTATTCATTTCTCCCCTTTCAGTCTTCTTCCAATACTTATGTTATCCAAATGGCAACTACATATACCTTTTCTGTGCAGGATTTATCTTTCACGTTAGGAATAAAATGTAAAATACCAACTTGTTTGATAGTATTCTACTTCATGAATAGTCCCATTGACTGCAGTGGGGAATCATACACAGCACTGTGCTTCTTCACATTAGAAGATTGTAAATATTTTCTTTTAGAAAAGCCTTCAAAGCCCATTTGGATATCACTGATGAGTGGAACCTGTGAACAGGTCCTCTCATCCTAAAATATATGCAGTTTCTCCTCTTTTGTGTTAAGCTTTAGCTGAAAATGTTAAGGTCTTCCATGTTGTTCCCGTTCAGGGAAGAAATTGGCAACATCTGTTTTTAAAAAAAAAGAAAAGAAAAAAGTATAAAGTCTGGTATCCCAACCCAAGATAAATCAAATATCAGCCAAAAATCTTTGTTCAGGTTTTCAACCTTGTTTCGAGCAGCATGCAGCACGAATAATTGTTGTGATATCATGGTCATAGCACGAGTGGCAGCTCAGACTGTCACTCTCTGGGTGGATTGAGTGCTTGCAGTTTTGAATATTTAAATATTTATGAATTCTGGAAGAGAGGCAAGTTCACTTAAATATTCCCTTAAGCAACCAATCCTTTCTCTCCTGCTAAAGAATTATTTATACTTTGGTATATGCATTGTTTGGTTTTATGCGTTGAATCCACATGGTAGACATTTTGGCACATTTCTAAGGCAGCAGCTTCTCTCCTGAGGTATTATGGAGACATCCAGCAGCTTAACAAACTTTGAGAGGATCATATGAAGCAAGCTCAGAGCAAATGAATCTAGCATTCATTTGGTCTAACATGGTGAGCTGTTTATGCTTATGTTCTAGTAACATGGGATCCTAAGTATGCTTGTGTCAGAGGCATGATTATGGCAATGCAGGTCCGGCTGCCTAAAATTGGGTTTCAAGAAACTGTAAATTCATGGGGTTTATTATTGTGTTAGGTTAGGAAGAGTTCAAAGTGAAACAATTAACATTTCATAACAACTTCGGAAATGTAACTGTCAGAAAGACCATTTAGGATAGAAGGAATGTTCTAATTAAGGAACACAATATGACTGTAAAATCAGAGAAAACCCAGGGAGAGGGGAAAAGTCACTTTTGCCACATCTGTATATTGTAACTTAAAGGCTAAGCCCAGTGGAAAACTGAGCAATAATTAGTGTTAAGCCGGAAGCTGCCCTTCTACTGGGCAAAGCATCAAGAACTGGGTGAAAGAACTAAGGAAGCTTAAAAAACTCAAATGAGAAAGAGAATCTGTCTGGAATGAAAAGAGCAGAAGAGATAGCTTGTACTCTCCAGAGAGCACTTTGCAGGACAATGCAGTAGGCGTTAACTGTTAATTCCTCAGACAGAGAGTGATACCGCTATCTACAACCCCCATGTGTTTTCTTTTTCAGTGAATGAATACAGAATCTGATTCATGCTTTCCTGGCTTTGCCAAATGTATGCTCAAATCCTGTAACTATGCTATGAATTAATCTCCTCACCCAAAGGCCTGATGAGACATGGTTGGAAAAAAGGTTGTCCTTGAAGATTCCAGCCCTGTTTGCCTTGAAAAAATAGAGTAAGGGATTACCAATCTGATAATCAGCATCTGGAATGGTATCAGCAGGAGGCCTGGCAGTCTCTGAAGTTAGAAGAAACTGGATCAGTCAGTCTGGTTATCCCCAGCAAATGAACACCTTTGGAGAGCAGAGCATTTTGAATTGGGAAGTTGGGAGGAAAGAGCATTTAGGATAGTGTCAGGGTGCAAGAGGTGTTACCAAGCAGGGGTCACTTTCAGATCCCAACAGAGCATACAATGGCTTGGTGTGCTTGAGCTGTGGAGCACACCACTGATGAGCAAAAGCAGACAAGGGGGATTGGGAGTGTTCGTTAGAGCTTGGCGTCATTCGCCTTGAAGACCTTGGAAATTGATAATGAAGGAGCCAGCTAGCAGCAGTTTACTGATAAGTGGGCATTGGAATGCAGAAAGCTGGCTGCATTTGGTTCAGGAGTTTGAAAACAGCCAGAGGAGACCGAGTCTGGGCAAAGTTCAAAAAGAAATATATTCATCCCAAGGAAGACTTCCTACTTCATCCTTAAGACCGCGGCCCACAACCATCGGGAGGCACTACACAGGCACAAGACTGGAGCGAACTCCCCAGAACTAATTATAATACAAAGCGGGGAAAGGGTATGAATATGTAGTAGGCACTTATACCTATGCATGTCTTTACACTATAAGTAGCTGCTTGTTAAACTATACGGTGTGCAAGCTAGGAGGAGAACCCCCTTGCACCCCAGCACTGGAAATAAACATACCTGCTTTATAACTCATTTTGGGTTATAGGGTTTGATTCTGCAAAACACCACCTCTAGACTATCATATCAGCTGCAGCACTTGGGCTGTAGGCTACAAGAACAGCCATACCAGCTAAGACCATCAACCCTGTGTACCTAATGCTGTCATGCCTCTGCACAAAATATGGGATAGCATCCTCCAGCTCTTCAGGGGCTTTTTCAGGGAGTGGCTGGTGTCATCATGGTTGTTTTGTTCAGTAGCTCTCCCCTTCTTATTTTATTATTTTTTTTTAAATTTAGATATTCACCTCTTTTCTCATTAGATTCCCAGGTGCTGTGCCTTTTTTCTCTCTCCACCCCATACAAATATTTTTTTTTCCAGGAAAGCTTTCAGGTTCTTCAAGATTGTCTTTGCTGCGGAAACATGCAAGAGCAGTTTCCTGTGACAAGACTAAAACCAAGAACTAGAGACAGGTCATGCATACAATTTTACTTCCCCTCTGTATACTCTCCATTTTCCTCATCTCACAGACAGACATCCTGAGTCACAGGGTATTTCATTGTATTTAATAGTGCTAAATTGGTTTTTCATGCCCTCATTTATTGGCCTTTTAAGCTCACTATATTTTGTAATCAGTGTTCTGCAGCTGCAATTTCTGATTTGTACATGGCATGAAGATTTGTTCCCTTTTGTTTGCCATAAACTTGTTACCTGTTAACTTTGTTTGATGCCTATGAGTTCTCGTATGTGAGAAATAAAGAAACCTGTGCACTGTTTATGATCATACAGACCTATGGGTCATTCCCTGAATAGGCTAATATTCTCCCTTCTCAGAAAGACACAGGGAAATATCAGTCTATTTAGTGTTTCTTCATATGAAGCTGTTCCAAGCTTCAGATCATCCTAACTGATTTTTTCTGTCATCTTTTTTCTTGGTTTTGAGGTGAGGAATGGCTAGAGCAGAGTATTTGGTACAGCCAGGGCTTGCACAGTGACCTGGCAGTATTTCTGTTTTGCTCTCTATTACTTTGTTGATGATATTTTCCTGAGGGCTTTCTTGACAGCCACTGAGCATTACACACATCTTCTCATAAAACTGTTTGCCCTAACTCCAGAATCTCTTTCTCAAGTGATAAATGGATTGTTCAGCAACCACTGCTGTGTCTGTGTAGTTTGGTGTGCTTTTGCTCTGCTCATAGTGTTAAATAACACTGAGTTTAGTCTGACTATTTAATGCTCAGTCATTTAGTGTAATTGGATTTTTCTGTAGCTCTCTGTAGCAGCACTTGCTTTTACCACCCAGAATAACCTAATATGGGATTTTGCCAAAAGCTTTTTAACACTCCAGGAATGATCTATCAACCAGACCACTCTTTTGCACATAATCATTCATTTGTCAAAAGCATTTAAGTTGATTTGAAACATGCCCAGAAGGCCAACCATATCCTAGGCTGTGTCAAAAGAAGCATGGCCAGCAGGTCAACGGAGGTGATTCTGCCCCTCTATTCCTCTCTTGTGAGACCTCATCTGGAGTAGTCTGCCCAGTTCTGGAATTCACAACATAAGAAGGAGATGGAGCTATTGGAACAGGTCCAGAGAAGGGCTACAAGGATAATCAGAAGGCTGGAGCACTGCCTATACGAGGACCGACTGACAGAGTTGGGATTGTTCAGCTTGGAGAAGAGAAGGCTCTGAGAAGGTCTTGTAGCGACCTTCCAGTACCTGAAGGGGGCTAGAAGAAAGCTGGGGAAGGACTGTTCTCAAAGTCTTGTAGTGGCAGGATGAGGGCAGATGGGTATAAACTGGAGAGGGGCAGATTTAGGCTTGACGTAAGGAAGAAATTCTTCACAGTGAAGATGGTGAGGCACTGGCACAGGTTGCCCAGGGAAGTTGTGGCTGCCCCATCCCTGGAGGTGTTCAAGGCCAGATTGAATGGGGCCTTGGGCAGCCTGGTTTGGTGGGAGGTGTCCCTGCCTATGTCCCTGTCGGGAGGGTTGGGATTGAATGACCTTTAAGGTCCCTTCCACCCCCAGACATTCTATGATTCTGTCACTTAAGGTCTTTCATGCTTTCTCTCTTTTAATCTTGGCAACTTGAGCATATCAACATGGTTTCATTGTTATTACTAATTTACTATTTAATTTTCTAGCAGAACAACTCAATGTACCAATTTAAGGAGACAATATTATGGGAACCTAAAGTAAATATTTGAAATAGAGTATTCACTTTACCAGAAAACGTCTGAATTCATGTGACAATATTTATTGCTAAATCTAAGAAGCTATTCTGGCCCGCTATGCCATCAACACCAGTTGTTTGGCCATTACTGGTTCTCAGCTATCTCTGTAATAACAGCAGATAGCTCATTTTATTTATTTCAACACAAATTGTAACTTAAGTTTTTGAAGTTATCCAGTTCCAAGAATTGAAGTGTCAATCAGTTCAGTGAGACTTGACTGAAATACTTGATGACACAGGCTGCACTAATACACTCCAGGATTCTGAAATACTAATTAGGGTTTCTTTTTGTTACTTTTGAGAAGAAATAGTGGGCTAATGCACTTAATGAGACTGAATCAAATAGTTTCACAGAACTGCAAAATTTAATAGCTGTCAACCCACCTCTATTCTAACCCATTCTTTTAGCAACCCACGCTCTTTGTGCTTTCTTAGATCTTTTATGGAGCCCTAAATCCTCCACAAAATCTCACATTATTGTTCTAGTGGCTGTGGGAAGGGCGATGTTTAAATTTCTCATATTTCAAGGGGAATAAAGAACTAACTGCATTAAAGGACCACATATCCTCCTCAGCATGTTGCATAAGAGAAAATAAAACCATTGGCAGCATCTTAGTCAATGCTTTCCCCAAATTTTACTATGTTTCTTGTGAATGGATATTTCATAAATGAAATGTCAGATAAATCTCCTCCTGGTTCTCTACTAAACCATGGGACTCAGACTTCAAATGTACGCCTTCTAAGTGTAGGAGTATGGCCAGGGCTCTCTTTTTTACCAAGCCCCAATCTTCTCACACTTTCTCTTTGGAGCTTGCTGATGTCTCCAGTAAAACCTCAGGAAGCATAACATTCCAAATCATTAAATAATAATCCAGATAAAAAAGATCACAAAGACAACACTAACAGAACTGCTTGCTAAGTTGAAGAGTTTTAACACTGCTTGCATGCAGAATGAACTATTTCCCGAATAACACTTTTTTTTTTTTTAAATGTATTTCTTGGTTTAGTATCTAATCTAATTCACATAATATTGCTAGGTCTTGGATTCACAAAATTGAAATGTTCTTACAGTTAAGTTTTTCCCTTGCTCACAAATTAACTGCTTATAAAATCAAGTTAGACTTATCTTTGGCAATGAGATTATTTTCAATGAATTTAAATCCTTGCAGGCATGATAATAGGTGGGTTTGGGATTTAATTATCAAGCAAGACTTACTTGATCACACCAGCACAGGACTGACATACCTAACCCCAAACTGCACCCTCTGATTCTTCGTTAGAACTCAACAGTTGAACTTTACCAATCACATTTGTGTTTGAGATGGATTTTTTTTCTTCTGCTGTATTTCATCAGTTCTTAGTCTCACGCTTTATTTATGAACACTTTATGATTTAAGCCTACTTTGCAATGATGATGCAAGTCTTCAGGGCAGATTTCCTCACACTAAGCATTTAATTTTACCTAATGGTTTAGTTCTTTGTTATATTTTCAGATTAAATTTTTTACTACTACTAACTAGAACTGATTTACCTGAAGATTCTTTTTATGTATCAGTGAAAACAGTTTTTGAAGCTTTATTTAGACTGAAAAATCTGAGCTTTATTTTCATGTAGTTTTTTTTTGGTGGAGATTTAGTGGTTTATTACCATAGATTTTTATGTGAACTAATGTAAAGCAAAATAACGACTTTGATATAGCAATGATAGAAAAAAACATTGAGAAGTAGTTAGATGTTTAGCTTCACGAAATATTCATATCTATATATGATGTCAAACAAGATTCTTGAGTTCTGAGTAGGATTACAAGCAAAAGAACTTTGGGGATTACTGCTTCAACTTAAAAAGTAAAAACTTGTTTCAGTTCATAGGTCTTCACACCCTAAAGAAAATCAGGATGTAGCAAGTTAGAGATTTAATACAACAAGAAGCGTTCCATACAATTTGCTGTAAAAGAATACAGCTGTTCTACATGTAGGGTCTAAGAATAACTGATTGAAAAAGCATAAAGTAACAAAATCTATGCAATATGGCCTAGCCACAGTGAAATAACAGCTTCACAATTTTGCATTTGCCACTATAAAACTCCTGTTACTTCAGTTAAGCAGCCTATGATTTTAGAGCACGAGAGGGACACATTTAGGTCTCATCCACACAAAGTTTGGCTGCAGTCCTGTAATACGATATGTGTAGGCATGACCCTTCCTCTGCACAACACTCCACTTGCCTAAGTGGGCCTCTGCACAGGTGTGTGGGTCCTCCCACAGGGATCAGATTGCTGGATTTGGATCTTGCATTACAAATGGATCAGGAGACAAGTGTTGTAACCAGGTCACCTGCCTGTGCTATGGACATAATGTAGCTTAATATATAACAGTTAATCAGTCAACCACGAAGAAAATATTTTAGCATTTGTTTTTTTTGGCCATGCATTATTACCCCAACATTTTTTTTTCCCCCAGAAGCATACTCATGTGTTCTTTCAAAACTGAATGTGGTACTTGTTTCAACCACTCTTTTTCTAGTAGTGATTGCAATATAAGTATGTAGGTAGATAATCCTCAAAGATATAACGGAATTTATATGCCTGAATTTCAAGTTTTGCAGTTCCACAGTACAAAGTAATTCTTGTTTTCTTTAGTCTTATGATAAAGAAGTTTCCTCCTACGCCATTTTTTCAAAATGACACTTGATTTTTGCCAAATGCTGCCTTTTTTTTCTTTTTGCTTGTTAACTTATAACCAGATGCTCTCTCTCAACATGCACCCTTTTTTCACGTTCCTTTACAGAGTGCTTAGGCTCTCCACTGTATATTAATATATTATGTGAAAGGTATATAGAGCCTTAATCTTTACTTCAGTTGACACCTTTACACCCGTTCCACTTGACTTTTAGTTTCTCTAAATAAGCTGACTTGTGGCTATTGGTAATGGAATTAGCAAAACCCTTACAGGCTGGGAACACTTTATTGTCTCGTGCTAAGTCTTAAGGAATATTATAAGTTCTGTGTTTAGTTTTGAAAATTACAACACTTCTGTTCAGTAGTTCTGCAAAAACCTGTTGTTTTCAATTTCATACAGAAGAAAGCAGACTAAGGCTTTTCAAGAATCTTACTGCGCACACGTATTGCTCTTCAGGCTTCAAAATCCAATCATTAGCAGTTAAAAGAAGACAGCTACTGTTAACCAGCTATCTACAGAAAGAGTAAAAAACAAGGATGAAGTAAAGCCATCTCCTGTTTCACAGTTGCTCAAGATTAAGCCTTCAAATGTTTTTTGGTATATTTAGGTGACACACAATAAGGACTACTAAATAAAGACTCTAACCAAGTTGTGCAAGTTTGAAGTAAAGTCTGCAAAGTTGAAAGTCCAATTAATTTTTATGCAACAATGAAGGAATAAGAGCAAGTGCAATTTAGAAAAAGAAAATGGGATAAAAGAACGAAGAAAGGAGAAAACTTATTGTTTTGCTAGAGAAAAGTAAACATAAAGGAAGGGCAAAGCATTTTTTCAAAAGACAAGAGAAAGACTAATATACACTTCTTTTGACAGAAAAAAAACTCACCCATCCTCCCAAAAAAAAGGAGCTAGGAAGGATAAACTAAGACTTACACTTCCTTCCTGGGCATACAGTGCTCCCTAGCTAACAACAATAGCCAAACAACCAGGGCAGTAGCTGCTTCTATCTAGGAGCTTTGGGATCCTTTGGGAAGCCACTTATCAAAATCACCTGGGGCTGTTTGCAAGTAAGTTAGATATAGAGTTTCATTCAGATAAAGAGAGAGATGAAACAGATTTGCATAAATATGAAAAAATCTGAAGAAATTGTATAACTAAAAACACCAGCTGGCAAGTTGGTGGCCAGGAGAGAGTGGTGAACTCTAAAGAAAAGTCAGGAATGTCAATACTTCATAGATTGCACAAGAAACTCTACAAAGCAGCAGCAGGAGAGCAGAAATGCAATCATGGATGGGTCTGAGGAGGAGCCATATTACTTAAAAAGGTGCAGAAAAATAGCAATATAATTACAGATTGAAGGATGAATTAAGAAAGCAAGGTGGGAGGTTATGTGCCTGATGGGACATCCATGTGAACTCTAAAGAGTAATTTTAGAAGTGGAAAACATCAGGTATATATAGTGGTGAGGTGATAGCCACATAGAGGGAAAGTAGGAGAAAGAATAAAAGGTCTTAATGGTTTTCCAAATATTCTGTCCCAGAGATGAAGAAACAGCATAAATAATGGAGCTTTGATTTAACAACCAAGACAAAAGCTACATAAAATATTCTCTTATCAAAAACCATTTATCAATAATGATCAGTGTCAAGGGCACCAATAGGTCCTGACCAGCCTCACCTGAGACCCAACCACAGCCCTCTGATCCTTGGTCCAGGAACTCCATTTAAACTCGGGATTGGGCATGTTTGCTTCTTCTAGGTCATGGACAGACCAGTCTTCAGTCCTGTCTTTAGCTTTGTCTCTTGGATCTACCTGTATGATGTAGCTGTGTTTCCAGTCCACTCTTTTTTTTTCCTAGATGGACCCTGCTGCCACCCCTTGTCTCTTCCTGCCTTATTCAGGGACTGTGGGATGTGTTATTTAAGTGTTAGGATCATCCTCAGCTCCTTGGGCTCTTCTCTGATGTTTGGCTGCAATGACACCATTGCAGGTTTTTGGCGTTTTCCAATAACTGTATCCTTTATTGCATCCTTTATTTGTGCTGTGGTTAAAAACAGGTTAATGAGAAAATTTTACTGCATTTAAAGTAAGAACTAGGAGGAATGTTTAAAGGCTTAATGCTCAGAGTAGACGCAGATGACCTATTGGTAACACTAGATGTACCTGTATTATAGTTTTCACCAGCTGTGAAAAGCTTGCCAAGTAAAACACCTTTCAGAATAAAGAAGTCCTTCTCCACAACCTTAAGTTGCAATAATAGTTGTTCCTAGATGACACCGTGCTGGAAATGAAAGTCAATCTGTATATCACAAGTGAGAATACAAACCAATGCCTTCTGAAACAGACAGAGGAATAAAAACATATTTGAATTAACAAAGTATTTAGTGATCAGAAAAGAAAAGGTGAAATGCATACGGTGAAATAGGAGAGGAATCTTAAAACAGCAACTGCTGTGAGCATAGCAAAGACATAGCAAACTGGCACCACAATGATCGTCACTGGAATCCACTACAGCCTGCTGGAATTTCTCACTTGGACACTAATTGTGACTGTTGCTGCTTTGTTGTAGTTATAAAAAAGGTCACCCTTATTTACTGAGTAGCAAACTAAATCCAACATGTGGTAACAGCTGAGCTGGCAGCAGTATGAAAGACTCTGTATTTATCCCGAGATGACCTGCAGATGTTATGACATTATATTTTCTGTTCCTCCTCAAGCTCATTCTAAAGGTACAACAATTTATTTGTTGCAGGAAATGTTCATAGTCATTTGCATTCCTTTGCGGTGTAATCAAGGAATGTGTCTTAAGCCTTAACAGATGTAGGTGTTTAGCATTTTTTACAATTGGCTGTAGCTTTAGAAAGTGCAATCAGCTGATTCTTCTTAGGCCAACATCATCGCCCTAGAGTGAATGGCTGAAACGGTAGGGGGGTTGGAATGCAGAACATCATTGACTTCATAGAGTCTCCATTTCTTGACAGTACATGCTAAAGCTCTCTTGCTAATTGGGGTATTTGAATACTGTTTTGATTACTGATATTGATTACTTGGACTGTAAAAAGGTGTTTCGTTTGTCATCTTCTGGAGTTCTTTAGGCTCTGTATGGTATCTCTGCTACTTCTCATGAACTAAGGAGAAACTTAGGCTCATTTAGGGAAAGAGTGGCAAGATATCTTTATGGCAGATTAAAAAAATATCTTAAACTGACTTTTCTGAAGAAAAAAAAAAACAACACAAAAATGCTCCGAAAAACTAGCAGTAGGAAGATGGGAGATGAGAGTACCTCTGAGCCAGGAAGCTCTCCAGAAGAGAAGCAGGGATGCATTCCCATCTTGATAAAACAAAAGTTGCCATTGCCCATACTGGAATGTGCAGACAGAAAAGCATAATTGGTGCCAGAATGAGCTCTGGTTTCCAGGCTTGCGTTACAATGCTTTATACTCTAAACAGGCTGCTATTGTAAATCAATTTTTTACCTGTCTTGCTCTTCACTGCTGATAGATGGCAGCAAATGACAAAAGATTTTCAGTCTATGATGTATTCTGTTCCTCTTTCTGTAGAATCCTCCTTTCTAAAAACAAAATGGTGCTGATTCCACACTAGCAAAATGTATGACCCCTGTGAAAGGCAAGGCTTTGATTTAATGTTATGTAATTAAAGCCAATGATGATACAATGTCTGTTATGTTCCCATTCCCTGTGATACTGAAGTTTTCTAATTCTATGTAACTATTTTTGTTTGGTACTGAATTGAATGGTTACTTGTCTTGTTACTTGACCTGTTTTGGAAAGGTAATTTCATTTTTTTGTATATCTATTCTTAACTTCCCTCTAGTCTTGAGATCCAAATATGTAAACAACTCAGATTAAGCTGCAATACTTTTAGGACACAAAGTGGTGTCGGGGGGGGAGTTGCCTAATAGGGAGAGCAATTAAATTATTATTTTGATTTTTATTGTAAAGTCACAGTTAACTTGGCTTTATGTCTTGGTGAGTAAGAGAAGGCTGAGCTCATCTTTTGAGGTTGATTAAATGTTGTTTCTAGTGTAGAATTCTGCCTGAAGACACATTTTTTTTTAGAAAAAGCAAATGTGGGAGGGAGAGTCAAACTGCAAGCAAACATGGAAAATCTTTGTGGTATTTGGTTGGCGACTCAGCCTACTAAACAGTTTCTGGCCTATATTTTTGCACATGTAGCATCTACATGAAAGACATGACATGCAAATACTTCTGGAAAGGCTTGCTAATGAAAACATGAGTGATAACAAATATCACTGAAGGTCTGGTGAATAGTTGGAGTAGTTGGGCTTTCTGTCTCCAAGGCTTACTGCTCCGGCTAAGGAGTCCAGCCCCTTACCAGCTTTGGTGTTTGAGAAATAAGCTTTTTAAAATTGCTGGTGGAAGCCTAAGTTGTGTGGAGATGTCAGTCACACAGCCTTGCTGGAGAGGGATGTCCAAGGTAAATTTGGGTGAGGTTTTGTACGTTTAAGTCTCAACCACTTAACTTTCCACTTTATTGGTCAAATTACCTCAGTTTCACCATCAATGGCACCAACAGCATCGCTTTTTTGTTATTGTTGTTACAGTGATTCTTGCAAATCCCTGAATGAGGCCAATGCCAGCTACCTGTATTGGGGTGCTTGTTGTGGGGAGCTCAGTTGAGCACATAAACCTCTCGCCCCAGCGCTGAAACAGGAGACAGTCTTGTTCAGACCTTCTAGAATCACTTGGTTAGAAAAGAACTTTGAGGTAGAGTCCAACCATACCTGTCCACCACCAAACTATTTCCCTGAGCACCTGTCTGTCTTTTAAATCCCTCCAGGGATGGTGACTCAACCACTTCCTTGGGCAGTCTGTACCAGTGCCTGATAACCCCTCCAGTGAAGAATTTCTTGTCCTATCACTTGTTACTTGGGAGCAGGGACAAGCACCCACCTTGCTACAACCTACTTTCACAGACCTGTAGAGAGCGATGAGGTCTCCCCTCAGCCTCCTCTTCTCCAGACTAAGCAATCCCAGTTTCCTCAATTGCTCCTCATGACCCCAGTGCTCCAGACCCTTCCCTATCTCCATTCCCTCCTCTGATGACATCAAACTGAGTGGTGCAGTTGTCGTAACAGAAGGATGCAATGTCATCCAGAGGGACCTGGACAGGCTGGAGAAGTGGGCCTGTGTGAACCTCATGAGGTTCAACATGGCCAAGTGCAAGGTCCTACACCTGGGTCAGGGCAATCTGTGGTTTCAATACAAGCAGGAGGGTGGTGTGATTGAGAGCGGCTCTGCAGAGAAGGACTTGGAAGTTGTGATTGACAAGAAGCTCAACATGAGCCAGCAATGTGTGCTCGTAGCCCAGAAGGCCAACCGTGTCCTGGGCTGCATCAGAAGCAGCGTGGCCAGCAGGTTGAGGGAGGTGATTCTACTCCTCTATTCTGCTCTTGTGAGACCCCATCTGGAGTATTGCATGCAGTTCTGGAATCCTCAATGTAAGAAGGACATGGAGCTGTTGGAACGGGTCTAGAGGAGGGCTACGAAGATGATCAGAGGGCTGGAACACCTCCCACTTGAGGACAGGCTGGAAGAGTTGAGATTGTTTATCCTGGAGAAGGGAAGGCTCTGGGGAGACCTTACAGCAGCCTTCTAGTACCCGAAGAGAGCATACAAGAAAGCTGGGGAGGGACTTTTTACAAGGGCATGTAGTGACAGAATGAGGGGAGAATGGCTTTAAATTGGAAGGAGGAAGATTTGGATTAGAAATTAGGAAGATATTCTTCATGATGAGGGTGGTGAGGCACTGGCACAGGTTGCCCAAAGAAGTCGTGGCTGCCCCATTCTTGGAGGTGTTCAAGGCCAGGTTGGATGGGTCTTTGAGCAATCTGATCCAATGGAAGGTGTTTCTTCCAAGTTAGACAGAATCATAGACTAGTTGGGGTTGGGAGGGACCTTAAAGATCATCCAGTTCAAAGCCCCTGGACATGGGCAGGGACACCTCCCACTGGATCAGGCTGCCCAAGGCCCCATCCAACCTGGCCTTGAACACCTCCAGGGATGGGGCTGCCACAACTTCCCTGGGCAACTTGTGTCAGCGGCTCACTACTCTCATAATGAAGAAATTCCTCCTTATGTCTAGTCTAAACGTCCCTCTGATCGCATGTTTTTTTTCTCTGACAGTACGTTTTCTTTTAGACAGTGCGTTTTCCAGACACTGCTCATTCTTTGGAGGTGATAACGTCTTATGTTCAGTGTGTTCTGTGCTGAATAGATGTCTTCTGTGATCACCTCTGTTTGGAGTTCTGTCTGCCCCAAATGCAAGGTCAAGCAGAGAGCTGGAGCCAGCTCCAAATCAGCAAGAGATTTGACTGTTGTGAAGTTCATAATAACATTAAAATTAGACCTTGGAGAGTAACAGAATAAGCAGAAGATTTCTGGGATAATTTATCCATATGCATGTAAGTGGGAAATACATTTTGTCCCCAGCTCTTGTGTCGCTGCACACATGATGGCGATCATTCCCTCATGTTGCCCAGGCCCGATAAAGGCTGCTTGCTTTCCAAAACTCCAAAACGAGTCTTAGAGAGTTGATTTGCCCGCATGTTCGGTAACGCTCCCGTCCCCATCCCTAGGTACCGGTGTTTCCCCTCCCGCCCCCTTCGCCCCCCCTCCCCCGCGCTTCCCCCGCGCGTCCCCCCAGCCATGGCGCGAGGCGGCCGCGCGCGCGGGAATCTTGGGCCTCGCGCGCCGCCGTCCGCGCGCCCCCGGCGCCTGCCCCGCCATGGCCGCCCTGGCGAAAGCCTCCGGCGCGCTCAAGTCGGTGGATTACGAAGTGTTTGGGCGAGTGCAAGGTACAGACGGGGCTGAGCGAGCGTGTGTAAGGGTTGTGTGTGTGTATGTGAGGGGCAGCGGGAGCGGCCGCCGCCGCCTCCTTCCCAAGGGGAAGGGTGGTAAGGGCTGAACATTGTGTCCTTTTCTGGAATCCTCAACATAAGAAGGAGATGGAGCTGTTGGAGCAGGTCCAGAGAAGGCCTACAAGGATGATCAGAGGGCTGGAGCAAAGCTAGAGTTGTTCAGCCTGGAGAAGAGAAGGCTCCGAGGAGATCTTACAGCGACCTTCCAGTACCTGTAGGGGCTACAGGAAAGCTGGGGAGGGACTGTTCATAAAGGCTTGTAGCGATATGACGAGGTGCAATGGTTTTACATTGGAGAGGGGAAGATTTAGGTTAGACGTTAGGAGGAAATCCTTCACTATGAGGATGGTGAGGCACTGCACAGGTTGCCCAGAGAAGTGGTGGCTGCCCCATCCCTGGAGGTGTTCAAGGCCAGGCTGGATCAGTCTCTGAGCACCCTGATCTGGTGGGAGGTGTCCCTGCCCATGGCAGGGGGTTTGGAACTGGGTGGGTGTTAAGGTCCCTTCCAACCCAAACCACTCTATGATAATACACCCCCGCTGTAAGGCTTGCCCTGCTGTTCCTTGCAGAACACTGGCTGTTCTGTCAGGAGAACTTCCCATTACCCGCTCTGCTCCCATCTTTTGTCAGAGCTATTGTGTGGGAACGGCCCCACCCCCGGGCTGGCAGGAATACCCGAAGGTGAAAAATAAGTCAAAAGGCAATTCCCATGCTGCAGCATCTTCACTAAATAAAGCTCCAACCACTTGACAGCTGGAATACTGCATCCAGCTCTGGAGCTCTCAGCACAGGAAGGACATGGAACTGTTGGATAGTCCAGAGAAGGCCACTAAAAGGATCAAAGGCCTCGAACACCTCCCCTGTGAAGAGAGGCTGAGAGAGTTGGGGTTGCTCAGCTGGGAGAAGAGAAGACTACGAGGAGACCTTATTCCAGCCTTTCAATACTTAAAGGGGGCTTATAAGAAAGTTAGGGGATTTTAGCAGGGCCTGTATCAATAGCATGAGGGTAATGGTTTTAGGCTGAAAGAGGAGAGATGTAGACTAGGTATTAGGAAGTTTTTTTTTTTCCTGAGGATGATGAAACAATGGCACAGGTTGCTTAGAGAGGTGGTGTATGCCCCATCCGTGGAAATGTTCAAGGCCAGGTTGGATGGGGCTCTAAGGAACCTGATCAAGTTGAAGATGTCCTTTCTTATTGCAGGGACTTGGACTAGATGACTTTTAAGGGCCCCTTCCAACGCAAACCGTTCTTTCATTCTATGATCCTATGTTAATGAAAATAATCATTTCCTGAAGGGAAGGCTTGAGGCCAGCTTGTACCTGAATTCTATAGTTTGCCCAGTGTTAAAATTTCGCGACTGCTCTCCTATTTCTTTAAGAAAAGACCACAGATAGCTTGTATGGAGTTTACCGTAACTTTATATTAAGTGAAAATGCTAGAAATGGTATTCTTTCAAATTATTTTAATGTCTCTTTCTTTTTTTTCTAGGTGTTTGTTTCAGGATGGTAAGGCAACATCTGATTTACCAGTTCTACTTTACAGTATAGTGTTTCCAGTGCTAAAAATACATGGCAGCAGGTCTGTAGAGCGTAAATATATCCATCCTGAAGTTTGAGCTCTAGGTTAGTCAGTTAAGTATTGCGAGTGGATTTAAAAGGAGAAAAATATTGTTTTATATTATTGTTATATTAAAATGGATTTTTAAAAGCTTAACAACGTGTTGCTTGTTTGTATAGTATCTAATGATTCTGTTTGGATTACTTGTGATAAAACAGCCGCATGAACGTTGTAACATGTTAGTCTTTAGAAAGGCTAAATCTGAAGATCTTAGTATTAGCTTTTGCTAATGTGTTCCAGTTTAATTTCATAATGGCAATTATACGAGGTCCACCACAAAAAAAAAAAAAAAGAGACTAACCCTATGGCTCAGGAACCAAGAGTAGGGGGAGAGACACAAAGAGATGGTCATGTTCTAACCTTTCACAGTGAGGCAAGGCTCAGCTCGATCACCTCACTTCATATGAGAGGACGCATGTTCAACAGAGACGTTTTCTTACCCTTGGTCAGCAAATATTGGTGTGCGAGAGCGAACAGTGAGTTAACATGAAATTTCTTGTGAAACAGAAGAAATCTGTGATGGAAAATTTTCAGTTGTTGACTGATGCTTACAGCGAAGAGAGGGCACTTGTAGTCTTGTGTTTTTTTGTGTTGGACCTTATAGTGCCATTATTTAAAGAAGCTTATTGTGTTTCCTTGTAACAATGTGCTACAAACATGCAGTCTGCAGCTCATAACCCAGCCAAAGGTCTCCACCAGCTCTGAACATGCAGCAGGTAGTTTTGCGTTTCACAGAAACCCAAATAAGAACAATCTGAAAATAGAGGGCTGTGTTTAATACTAGACCTTAAAGGTTTTTATGCATGGTTTATATGTATTGTGAAATAATTGAAGTGGATAGAAAGTTACAATATATTATCTCTTGAATTTTGTTATTCTCTCAGGCGGAAAGTGTCTGCCTGTGCATTATGTAGAGGGCAGGTGCAAGCTTGCTCTGCCTTATTTTGAGCTGACCTGGAGCCTTGTGAACACACAGCACAGTGCCAGTCCTGAGAACCAGGTTGTCCACTGCATTCCCATGCTTTTGTACAAATTAATTTGGAGAAGCTGCTCATAATCAACTTGAAAAATACTATGCATAGTTAGGAATGCTTTTTCATTGCCTAGATTACACCCAAACTTGGTTCATCTTTTGGAATGTAGCCATACTGACCTGAAGTTTGGCTGTTGGCATTAGGATAAGTGTGTAAAGAGGTTGATAATGGAGTATGCACACTTAATATCTGTGTACTGGTGGCTATTTCTTATCAAAATGTGTTGAAAACTCGGATCCTATTGTTAAAGCCATCAGTCTGATATTGTGTAACACAAGATAAAAACATAGGCCATTTAGTTTTGCACGTCTTATGAAACAAGGAAGAAGCAAAACAGAGGAGGTATGTTTAATGTAAATAAACTTACTAGTAATGAAATACTAGGTATTGGCTAACAGTGTTGTTATTGTCCTTCATGGAACAAAATTGAATGGATTTCTACAAAATAAACTTTCTGTTCCCTACAATTTCAGTGTTCAGGGACAAGTTATGAAAATCATGGATATATTTCATATGTACATGAAAGACTGAAACTGAAAAAGTTTTTTAAAAACTCTGACACCTCAAAAAAACAGGGTACTTGTAAACTGCTGGTTTTGTCATAAGAAGTGACTAGCTGAGAAGTCATAATTTGTTGCAGTATTGCAAAAATATTAGAAAAACAGTATAATTAGATTATGATCTTTACTGTTTGTTAGTAGTAATGCAGCAGCTGGGGGTAGGATTTAAGAGGTGAAAATCAGGTGGAAAGGATTTAAGATGAAACTGGAGAAAAGGAGCTATGAAGTTGGTGCATGTAGTAAATTTAATGAATTTAGACACTGTGGATGTTGAAGAGGCAAATGAGCAGGGAGTGAGCAATAGAAAGGAATGGAGTTGGTACAAGGGGAATGACATGGGATTAGTAGGGTCTTCTGTAATCAAAATTGTATTAAGAGTTCCTAAAATTAGGTTAGCAAGTCTTTGGCCTCCCTGTGAAAGAAAGAACCTCACGCCATCAGAAGATTTCTGTGCATGCAGAAGTGATAAAGCAAAGAAGAAAATGAGTTTGAGCAGTGTAATGTCTTGGTGGGAGCCATCGTACCTATAGTTTGTTTGAAGAAAGGTATTAAAAGCTGTGAAAACGGAAGTGGAAATTAACTCATGCATTTATTATATATATGTAAAATCGCATTCTTGTCCAAAAGTTGGCTGTGTCTTCTGCAACTTCAGAGCTGACAGGAATATCTTAATGCCTGATCGTGAGCATCATCTGAGGAAGTGTAGCTATGAAAATGAAAGTGGGGTTTTAAGTGGTGTTCATGTGGTGTATGTGCTGACACTGATTGTCCTTTTTCATTCTTTTTTGTATCAGTACACAGAAGAGGAAGCTAGGAAATTAGGAGTGGTTGGCTGGGTTAAAAATACCAGTCAAGGAACTGTAACAGGCCAAGTTCAGGGCCCAGAAGATAAAGTAAATGCAATGTAAGTATTTTTGTGGTTTTTTAGTCTTACTAAAATAATTTACAGAAGCGTTTTTAATCCAGAGTGACAAGTGGATTGATATGCCGGCAAGTGACAGTACTCAGTTTTAGTTTTAGAATCATAGAATAGTTTGGATCAAAAGGGACCTTATAGATCATCCAATTCCAACTCTTCTGCCATGGGCAGGGACACCTCCCAGTAGATCAGGCTGCCCAAGGCCCCATCCAACCTGGCCTTGAACACCTCTAGGGATGGGGCAGCCACAGCTTCCCTGGGCAACCTGTTCCAGTGTCTCACCACTCTCATAACGAAGAAATTCTTCCTTATGTCTAGTCTAAATCTGCCCCTCTCCAGTTTATACCCATTGACCCTAGTCCTATCACTACAAGCCTTTCTAAATCATCTTTGAGGAAATGTGTTTTCTTTAAGCTGTAAAAAAAGTCTACGATGTGTAACATCGGCCAGTTTTTATTTCCAGTGTCACACATTTTTCCAGTGTATTTCCTTGACATACTGTTTCCTTGTGAAATGAAGAAAAACCTTTATTCTTACATGTGGCAAAAATCTGGTTTTTAATTCTTCAAAACTTCTGTATTAAGAAACAGACTGAAGAACAACTTGAAATGCTTGTTCAGCCTGTACTTAAATAAATTTAAAGGAAACTGGGTTTAAATGTGATTTTTTCCTAATTTAGAAAAGTGAATACATAAGTGCATATTTCATCAAAAGCTTGTAGCCCCTACCATCTGGAAAGAAACGTCGAAATATTTTGGTATGAAAAAGAACGGGTATGTTTCCTTATGAAATTTCCAATTTATAGAAGATTAAAGCTGTCACACTGAGGAGATTCCTGGAGAAACACAAAACCTGATTCTGTTGCTTCCAGCTATTGTTTTTTGCAAGTGTATATAGGGAGATTGTTAGGAGTTTTAAAACATCCTTCAGTGGTTTGTTCTCTCAGTGAAAAATGAGTGAGTAAAACTTTCTTTTGTAGGCTTTATTATGGATGGGCATTTACTAGTGCAAATTCTGCCAACACTTTCCAACAGAAATTGCTTCAAAACAGAACTTGGATACAAAGAGAGAAAAAATATAGAAAAAAATATAGAAAATAGTAGAGAAAATAGCGTTACAATTCTGGTAAAAGGATTTATGTATGATAATATAATGTGACAGAAGTATTTGTAGTAACTATTTTCTTTGGTCTCGAGCTTAACATTAGTTTGGCCTGTAAAATGTTTGCAAAGCCAGGGAAACATTAGTTCTTTGTTTCCTAAGTCAAGTTTATACCTACTTTTTGGAAGACTTTTGTTAATAGCCTGATCTAAATATTTTGAAAACTTAGTATCTTGATGCCATCTCTTTAGTTAGTTTAGAATACTGAAAATGAATATGTGAAGAATGAGGATTTAGTTTCTATTTGTGGAAATACTACTTAATTTAAAAATTTCTAGTCAGTTGATTTATTCTGATTAAGCAGATTTAGGCAAAAGCACAGCTTAGTTCCTAGTTTTTGAATGAATTAGGAGTGCTGCAGAATGCAGAGTTTTCTTCCATACTTTTCCCTTCTCTGTTGTCTATATTGATGGAATTTAAATGAAACCGTGCTTACCTGAACATCAGGAAGTTTGTAATAGAGGATCTCAGAGGACAGCTGCAAAATCAGACTAACACGACTAGGCTTATTCTTAAACATGTGTTGGCATGCAGTCTATTCCAAAAGGAAACAAAAGGTTTTTTTTTCATTGTTACGCAATTTTGCTTAGGGTCAGCAAGCTGGATTGTGACCAAAAAAAAACCTGTGTTGAAGCTTTTTATGTCATTGTGTTTGATATTCAGATGAAATAAAAAGTTTTTTTGAGTTGCTGCTTCTTCGTTTCATGCTGGAAATCAATGTTTTCCACTGATGTTGGAATAATGTCACAATGTTGAAGTCCGATTTTGAAGTATGAATTGAGATATGGATTATTAAATTGAAGACCCTAGAGTAGAATGCTGGAGGAGAAACAGTTCACTCTTCGTTGCTTCCTTGGTGGGATCTGATATATCGAAAAGGTAGTGAGTTTATTTTTGGCATTAAATTGGTGAACTTTCACATGAAAGGGGAGCTATTGTATGTGAACAGATAGTGTGAAAGGCCCTTATTTCTCTCTGTTAGTACGTGTTAATAGAAGATCAAAATAGGTTTGAGTTTTTGAAGTTTTTTTCCAGAGCTTGTAGCGTTTTTTGTAGTGCTCGGTCATGCTTCCCAGGAAATCATAATACTGTGTTCTAGATTCAAGGATTATTTAAAATGCTATATTAAATATAAAGAAAACAAGACTTAATTCTGCTATAGCAAATTAATATGAACCAGTAATCCTAAACATACATTTGTGTTCAAAATGTGAAAAACAGTTAGGAGAAAATTCTGGCGTCAACTTCCTATGAAAACTCTGGTTTCTATTTGCTGAATATTAGAAGAGACTGTGTAGGACACTACTTAAACGATTGAAGATCTCTGTGAAGAAATTGAACACTTTTCAGAGAAATACAGTACATCAATCAATGTTATAAGATATTTCAAAAAAGGCTCCTGGTGAATGCTATTTCAAATATTGGAACAATGTGTCTCCTTGTAGAAATCTTTCAAGAATAGTTTGTGCAGTGTCTTTTGGACAGGTGTTCTCTCACTTATATAAGTTCCTAAATTAAACTTGAGGCACGAAATAGCCTGAATTTGACAAGTGCAGCACTTGGACTTTTAAAAATCATGTATTAATGGTAATAAAATGATTTGTAGTTGTTTTATTGATTGTGGCTTGTTAATGTTAGTACTTTTAAGGGGAAGGTGGAAGGGGTGTTTTGATCTATGATAAACAATATTTATCTTTTCATGATGCTAAATAGAATCAAGAACATAGACAAAAGACGATGGGGATGCCATAAGGAAGTAGAGTTCTTCAACAGGTAAATGGAGAAAGCAGGATGGGAGGATAGAAGAGAGGGATAAGGGCTTAAGAAGAGGATAAAAATAGGGAAACTGTAAAAATTGTGGGAAAACCACCATGAAGAAATTCAGCATTACCAGAAGCATGGAGTGAATAACAACACATGCCTTTGTTCTGGAGCAGTAATGCGGCAGACCTCTCAGACAACCGTTTTCCAGCAGCAGTCCTTTGCCCCTGATTTTCTGACCCTTTATACTTGGTTTTGTATCACTACTTGTATTGTGAGGCACAGCTGGGAGGCATCCAGTGCGGGCTCAAGGAACAATGCCTTTATGTGTTTGTTTTTATCTTTTTTTTGATTTTTTTTTTTTTAATGCAGGCTGCAGGGTAAAATATAATCTGGAAGAAATTATGAGGACAGTCCTAGTGATCTATGTTAAGCATTATTGTAATGCATATTTAGAGTTTAGTTGGAGAGTGGTCAGAACCAGTATAAAGTGGAGAAAATAACGTTGAAAGCAGAAGAGTTGCAGGTATGACTGTCCACCTATACTTGAAGCTCTCTGATGAGGTGAGAGTATGTTAGAGAAGATCTACTTAGAAAATCACTTGGCCACTAACAGATGTTCTTTAGAGTCTTGGCTAGTCAAATACAACTATTATGCTAGAATTGAGGGATAAAGGGCAGGAAGGCAGCTGCAGGATGTGTATCTACTGCTGCAGATGTGGCACAGAAGAATGTTTGCTGACGCAGCCAGTCCAGTACACTGCAGGTTTGGTTCTTTGCCATCCTGCCAGGAAAAAGAACTGACTTTTTACCTGTGCTTAGTGTAGTTTCCCAAGCAGTGTGCTGAAGCCTGGATTTTGTCCTAAATCTTGAAAGTAATTGTTTCCCTGCAGACATAAAATTATGATGTTGGTTATGATTATAATTGAAAATTATGATTACTTTGAAATATGACATACACAATAGAGTTTGCTCTGGAGCATATAGCAACGTAGTGGGGACATTTTGACTCTGGCAGAAATAAGTGGAAAATTATAGATATGCAATTACAATGACTTGGGGCCTAGAAAGTGTTGTACTTCCAAGAAGTCTCAGTCCTTATTGGACCATTCATTTAGTGTTGAACGTGGCCAGATGTTGTTGTTGAAGTGGTGCTGGAAGGCTGACTTTTTTGCTTGCACTCTGTGGTGGTGAAACCTTGATTGCACTGAAAACTGGCAAAATGTACTGACTTCCCTGAGGCTAGGAGTTCAGTGTGAATTTCACTGAAGCGCAGGAAGCTTAAGGTATGAATAAGCAGGTTTTGATCTTGGGTATTTTCATTCCAAGATTTGTCTTCAGTTTGGTTTTAATGAAAAACTTTTAGATTTTCAAATCAAGTAACTTTTATATGAAAATGTATTTGGAAGCCCGTTTTTAATTTTAATTGGGAGATCTTGCAGACCTTTTTTAACGTATTTTTTAAGAAGTCGTGAGAAGCTGTACCTGTAATCTTGTTTTAGCATCCCTTGTTTTCTAGCCTCTAGATGGAGCTGTTTGTTCTGTAGATACATGGTTCATTTGAAGTGAACCTATTTCTGGACTGGTAGAGAAGAATCCATTTTTTCTTCACCTCCTTTTTCCCTACCATATTTTATGGGCCGGTTCTGTTCACTGCTACTGCTCTGCATAGCTAACACCCATTATCCTTAAATACTAAAGAGCTCATTTTCAGTCTTTTACCTTTTTGTAATCCAAAGAATACTGAAGTCACAAGAAAAGCAGAGTCATAGCATTTCTAAAATGTAATGACATAAGGTGTTATGGTGAACTGGGGGCTTTTTTTGCCAGCCCAGGCTTTGTTACATGGGGTAGAAGAGGTAATCATTTGGTATCTTTCTCAGGAAGACTTAGAGTACAGGGTTTTTCATCCTAGTGTCTTGTGATATTTTTTTCCATTTTATTCATCAAATAAGGTTGGAGCCTTCACAGGCACTGTGGTTGTTTCCATAGCAACTTGCATTGACAGGCTAGAAACCATGTTCCTATGGAAATTTTTAGGTCTTTGAATGATGACATATGGCTTAGTTATCTATAAGAAAAGGAAGGTAAGACTTATGTCATGTACACTGCCAAGTTCAGAATTTATTCCAGAGCCCAAAGATTTCAAATCAGGCTTTACTGTAAAATGTAAAATCTTAAAATGTTTTTTAGACACAAGTAGTATATGACAGCATAATAAGTATTCTTCTTGTAGGAAGGCGTGGCATAAAACATAGATTGGTTGACTTGGAAATTTTTTTTAATTAGTAAATTAATGCTAAATTAATTTGCATGGTTTAATTTTTAATATAAATGTAATTTAAGAATAATTTGTACTAAATATGTAAATGACACAAGACTTCAAAATGATGTCTGTATCTGCATTGAAAAATGTCCATTTTTACTACATAAAGTGGGAGAAGGGAGCTCTCTTAATACTGCAGCTATTGTTCTGTATCTGTTTTGTTAGTCAGGTGTTTCCCAGATTCCTGTCTGTATCAACTGGCATTGAATACTTTTTTCCTCAATATAGTTTTTTAATTGTTGGCAGAGAATAACTCTGATAGCATGAAATAGAATTCAAGGCTAGTATAAATCTTCTCCTTATTTAGACAGATTGGGTTCCTTGAGCAAGGTCTTAATACCCAATTTATGTTGAGGTATTCTATTCTGTATTTTGCATTTTATTTCTCCATTTTAAACGGCTGTTTTTAAATTTTTTTCAGCTCAATCTAAATGTTGTTTAGGAGATGAAACTGTAACACTTCTTTGCACCTGAACCTGGACATAATGGGAAAAATGAATATGCGGAGGACGTTTGTACAGGCAAGGAAGTGGTTTAGGTTTTCAGATACATTCAAGACATCTGTGATACACCCTGCTATTGAAAAGAAGACGAAGGCTGTTGAGTGAAAAGTTCAAAGAGATTTGAAAAATTGATGGATTAGGGAGAGAATATGGAAGCCAGCTTGCGTTTGGCAGCAGTAGATCTGAAAAACACTGATTTTGGATTGGGATTTGGTAGATTCAAGCAGCGGTGAGTAACATCAGACTAGAACAAAAGGTACAAAACTTGGAGATAAGTTCATGTCTAGGAGGCAGAAAGGCAGCACAATATGCTAACCAGAGATGGGCTCTGATAGAAAAAATTGTTATGGGAGATTGGGCTGAGAGATAGAAGGAAAATTCTGATATCTGTTAGTGTAGGAGAGGAGAATGTCAGAGGGGTGAGCTGACTGCAGTGGAAGCGAATTACCGAGGCAGGGACACACACTGAGTTTATGGTCAAACATGGTGAAGAAGATTTAGGAGAAAAGAGATCATTTGACCATCTTAATACACGTAATTCTAAAACAAATTAGGCTGTTTGAAACTCTTACTGTTTTTCAAAGATGAATGCAGTTGTTCTCAAAGTAGGCTCTAAATTTATTGGTATACATTTTCAGGGCTGTATTTATTATGAGGTTGTAATAATTTATAACTAGAATGATGTTGTTATTAGCCATGCTTCATGAACATACAGGCTGAAGTTCTTATCTCTCTTGTGTCTCTTATCTAATGAAGGAACGAGTAGGCCAAGGTGAATATTGGCATCCTACGTGTCTATGGAAGCATATAGGCACAAAATTGCAGTGATTAGATGGAAGGCTGATCATGCAAAACCACTGGTCATTGTATGCTTCAGTTTTTGCCATGCATATTTTCTATAAAAATACATCTGTTCTGATGTACTTAATGTTTGCCTTGTGCCTTGTCAGTGAGGCAGCTCTGTACCATAATAGTATGGCTGAAATATTTCCAGAATGTACTGTTCTTGGGAAGCTGACAGTGATATATTTTGAAGGAAAAGGGAGAGGGAAATTAAAAACACATTCTTCAAGCTTTCTTTTTTTAATTTGCTAAAATGTGAAATAGTGGAAAAGTGTTAGGATGTGTTCTCATTTATGATTGTAATGAGGTACAGTTTTTACATTAATCGGTGCTGAAGGTGATCTGCAATATTTCAGATGACAAGAAATATGATGGGTTTTTATAGTTCAGTGTAGGTCCAAGTATAACAAGCTCAGTTTTTTTTGTTTGGCTTTATTTTTATTTTTTAAAGGTAAGACTAACCTATTCTGGAAAATTAGATTGTGTTAAATTAAAATGTTTGTGGCTGGAGTAATGGTAAATGTGACCATCTCTCTTCATACTGAATATTTGAGGTATTAATTTCTTATCTGTGGTTATTTGATTATGTCTTAATATTAGGCTGAATTGTAAAATGTTTCAGTTATGCAGGCTCAGAGCTTGGTTCTGTAAATTAAATTTACTAAATGTTACTGATGATGACCTGGGAAAGACTAGAATTAAACCTCGTTCTTTGAGGTTCTAGCAGTTAAAAATTGAATAAATGAAGAACTAATTACGGTTATTATATATATATATTAGTTATTATATACATATATATAATTATCATAGCAACTGTACTCTGCTTAAAAGACAAGGAGTGGGTCAGGTGAGTCAGAAGTAGGTTTTGTTGCTGGCTTCTGGGAAGAAAACCCATAGATTTTTATTGATACTTAGCTGAAGGAGAGTTGCATGCTTCCAACACAAAACTGCAGGCCTAGTGGCTTACCCTTGTTCTACCCTTGCTGTTTTATATCGTACATCAGTGCCTACAGCCCTCTTGTTAGTCACTTAGGGCCACAGCAAAAGGCAATTATCTTGCTGTGGACCAGGAAGAGAGGTGTAGTTCTCCACTGAAGGTCACACAGCCCACCAGTGACAGCCAGAAATAGAAGTGATCTCCTGGCACAGGTCCTGTCCTTTGGACTGTGCTGGATTGTCACTGTTCTTCACTTCGAAATGCCATAAACCACTAAAGCTTTTAACCATGATTATATCTTTCTGGATATGGAATAGTGCAAAAAAGAATGTTTTCCACCTCCCCCTTTCTGCTGCTGGGGTATAAAGATAGCTGTCTCATATGACCTTGTAGATTCTTTTTTGATGTAGTAATTTTTACAGTCAGTGTGAATTTGCAGTAGCTTCGCGAACTGTAATTCTTTATATCTGCTTCCATTTCTGATCACTTAAGTGTTCATAGTGATACGTTTTGGTAAGAAATGTTCTAATTAACGAATTATACTAAACATAGGCTTACAATACAAATGGTTAATTAGGATTTGCTAAATACTGTCTTATTAGAGTTTAATCCTCATGTTTTCTTCACCTTTTGAGTATTGGATTTTTTGGAAGGATGACAGGCTAAGCCGTTTAGTCAGTTTTGAGAAAAAACCAAAAGTTCCTGTTAAAGATCACATGTTGTTATTGACACTCAAGGTTACTAAGTTAGGGTAGTGTTTAATTCTCACAGCTATTATTCTGAAATATATGTTGTAGTTTAGTCTTATACTGTAAACACAAGTCTGTTGAGGTATTTTCATTTGTTGGAGGGAGGGTGCCAGCTTTCAACAGTTTATCATATTTGATGCTTGAATTAATTCAGTGGAGAAAGTTTCTTCCTTCCAGCTCCCTCTGAAGCTGCCAGGAACGTCCCTTTGCTTTACTGGGAACCATATGACTCCTTTTTCTCTTGAAATTTTTAAGGTATTCCACAATTTTCTGTGTTTGTAGATCTCTTTAAATGCAGGAAAAAAGTTCCTGTGGGTCTCTCATACGTGCCTGGTCTCCTGTTCTTATTACTAGTGGGTATATTAATACTTGTTTAAATGTTAGATAGAGAGAAGACAAAAAGCTGCTTTCCATTTATGTTTATAAAGCATCTACCAGATGTTATTCCTGCATTTAAACAGGACTGAATTTCTGCAACTGTGCCACTGGAATATGTTAGTCTTTACAGTGTCTTGGAAAACTTAGTATGTGATCTTCTGCAGGGTGCTTAACTTCTTTTTTTACTGTGCTTCTCTGGTGGCTTGCCTCTTAGGAAATGATGGTTCCATAGGGATGTGGCATAAGTTCTTTAGTGGTGTTAGTACATGAAGTCCTAATTTGCCACAGAATTCCAGACTTTCGGTTCCTTAGTTGATCACTACCTGTGATAACCTTCAGTTCTCACATCTGTTGCACAGTTGAAAGCATTGCAAGGTTGTATTGGGTCATACTGTAAACACAGGCAAGTGTAGCTGTTGTCAGAATACTCAATTTAGGCATTTTCTTGCATAATTAGAAGAGCGATATGCCTTTTTCATCTGACTGAAAAGTCAAACTTATTTTGACTCTAAATTAATCTTACTTAAATCACAGTAACTGTTTTACAGTAACTCTATCAGGATTGGTTGAGTTTTCTGTGAGACTGCAAAGTACAAATTCCAGTATGATGAGCAATTTCCGCTGGAAGCTTTTTATTCATTTTATCATATTAAGCATTTATGCGTTCTTTATAGCTGATATTACAGGGACCACATGTAGTGCTTTGATATTTTCAGAGTGAAGGTGTTCCCTTATTACTGATACAGTAAGGTGTGTTACGGTTCAACGCCATTATTCTGGCTTTTTGTGCTGAAGAAAGTGTGTTCTTTTTTGTTATGCTGCAACATAGCGTTTACAGAAATTAGTGGAAGTTCGGGTTAAACTAGTACTTTTAAAGGAGACTTAAACTCCGGCTTATCAAGGGGAATAACTGCACAGTTAAAAATAAATCTTTGACAACAAACTGCTGAGTATCAATAGAAGCATGTACTTAGTTTAGGTTTTTTGAAACCTTTTCTAGATGCTGCATTAGACAGAGCTGCCTGGGGTTTTGTGCTGTGAAATAAAGCTAGTACTGGAGTGATACAAGGTTCTATCTGTTTGTCCTATTGAATATGGCTTACTCTGTCAAGATTGCTGAGACAATGTCTGTATGGCCTTCTGAGGCACGATATTCCTTTGCCCTTGCTGAAACAGACAAAAGCTGTGGGACTCTTAAGCTGCTGTACTGCCCTTCTCAGAATGGTTTTCTAGCCTGAGCTTAGTACTTCACCAACGATGCCCAGTAGCTTCCAGACATCTCAGCACATGGCACAGCTTGCTCATGTTTGCCTATTTCAAGTTGCATGAATGTAACGGGAATCATAGAATTGTTTAGGTTGGAAAAGGCCTCTAAGGACATCAAGTCCAGGAAGGAAATTGAGAGACTTGTCACAATTTCCTATGTAGAAAAGACTTGAATGCTGTTGAGACTGGATTTATTCTTGCATGTAGATTACACTCTTGCACTTGTATTTAAACTCCAGTGAGTTGATATAAAGGCATCTTGGCCACAGCTTGCATGTGATGTTTCAAACAAGTTCTTAAAATAAAAAACTACTAATGTGGATACTTCAGAAATGTAATTATTTGTTGTGCCTTTTTTGTATTAGAACATATTTTCTTTGACTTCAGATTCAAAAGTGTTTTTGCTATTAAAATTGAGGCATTTAAAAATGTTTTTTAAACAGCATTGTCTAGGGCTAACGAGTTTCAGCAGATTAGGCACAAAGATTCTGTAGGATAGTTTTGACTTTTTTTCGGTGTTGTCCAGAAAGCCATGCCAGTATGATATAAATTCTGGTATGAACGTTTTTGCTTTGGTTTCATGTAAGTTCTGGTGTTTCTCTTGAAGTAGATACTAATTAACATTAGCGTGGAGCAAGAAATGGTCAAGGATGCCTACACTGTAGCTGGATATCATAGTGGATCTTTGCCTTCTGAAAAGTGCAAGGCATAGGATTTCACAGGTCTTCTGAATGCTGAAAGGGTAACTAACACTGTTTATACAAACCTACAGTTTGGTAAGGGTATCCACTTGATGTTGTAACCTACAGAAGCTTACTGAGAAGGAAAAGAATTCAGCTAACTAGTCTGAAAACAGAGATTAGATGTGTAGAACAATGTTAAGAGATCATTACTGAATTTTTACAGCCAAGCATTCAAAAGTTGGGATGGACTAGAAATGAGCAGTGCTGCAGTGCACCGTAATGTCTGGTTTGTTCTCTGATCTTCCCACCTGATGGCTGAAGGTGTTTGTTTTCCTTTTGTGTGTGCTGATACTATTTGAAGATTAATGGTCCGGTAAGTAGGGAACAAGCCTGTTATGACCAATTTTCTATCCTAAGAGGGATGAAGGGTGTTATTCTGAGTCTAGAGATTTGTGTTTGTAATCCACAGGAGAAAACAACATTAAACTACTATTAAGGTTGCATAAGAAAGGGTGAAAAGACCTCTACAAGAACGCTGCTGTTGTCCCCGGAACAAGTGTTATGAGCTAGGCAAACAGATTCAGGGTTAAGCTGATAGTAGTAACCTGTGCTTCTGGTGAGAAATCAGGAGGGAGTATTTTTCATTTGTATTACGTGACATGTGGGGTACCAGATGCAGGAGCTTTTCCATAGGAATGCAAAGGTTTTGTAGTCCAAATGGACAGCATACAAAGGAACGGGCGGATAGTTAACTCTGAATCCTGCGTTGAGTGTGTAGGCTTGATTTACTTCTGAATTCACATATCCTTTGAATCTCTACTACTACTGATCTTACCAGTGTTCTTTTGGGAAAAGTGCTGACTTGGAAAAGCATCGTCTCTCTATGATTGAAACACTTAATTAGCCAGGTTAATATAGGACTTTAAGTGAAATCTTTATTACTTATGCTGGGCTGCACAGATAGCCAGAAAAGAAGACGAAGCTAGTATGAGCTTGTTTTGTGGGGAAAAAACACTGAAGCCTTTTTATGTTGCCAAGATACCTGTTTGTTTTATCCCACAAATTACTGTAGTAATGATTTGATTCATGGGCAAGTTGTATTCAGTTTATTTACCATATTTTTATAGAAGATGAGTATGTTTCACACTTATGTACTTACGATATGCTGGGTAACTTCATTATATAATACATAACTCAATTATACCGTGTTTTTTTTTTTCCCAACTCCTCCTTCCACTCCCTTGCCTTGCACTACAGGGAAATATAGTGTTTATTTGCTTAAGGTGGTGCCTTGAGATTTTTGCCTTGAACTATGCTAGATGTTACCAAGTATCCTGCAGAGTTAACACTACTTGCCTTTCCATTGCTTGTGGCCCCTCTGAAGGGAATTCTGAAATCTCTTTCCAGAGGATCACTTATATAAACTTGGAGAAGACACTGGATTTGCTCTGACATCCTTCTGCTCTAGAGTTGATTTACTTACTGTAGTCATTCTGTGTTACTGGATTAGAAGTTTCTTTTCAAACTGGTGTTCTTTGTGATGTGTTTGCTGTAGTTGGGGTGAAACAGCTAGCTGTTTTAATCTATAATGAAAACTCTGCTTGTGTATCTTAAATGTTTTCTAGTGGTGTTCAGACTGATGCTCTCATATTGTGATGCTGTGGGCTCTTCCTGCTTGTTTCCCCTCATAACGTAGCAAAGAAAATCAGTCTGGGAAAAGTCTGGGAAGTCTTCAGAACTTAATGAAAGAAAAGCAGGCATTAAAATGGCCATCTGATACTATGTTTGGAAGAAGGTTCCTTGAACTTCTTAATGACCATTCTGATGGAAATAGGTACTGAGCAAATAGTTTTCCTTTCCTTTTTTGATTCTATAAGCCATAGAATTTTAATATGTAATAGAAAACAAACCATTTGGAGCAGCAAACCCCATCTATTCCAGCTTGCAAATTTCCCAGCAATCATTTAATGAGATTTCAGTCATCATATTTTTGGATCTGAGCGGGCTTGGTCTATCATATAGGAACTCACCTGAAATCCTGTTATGCTCTACAAATGCTAATCCTTAGCCTCTGGCCGTGCTCATTGTATGATATAAACCATTCCTTGAAATTAGATTTCAAGGTCAGTATTGGGAAACTTCAGAGAGCACAGCGATATCCCACTGTCGGTCTGTGTAGGTTTAGTATCATCTTTAAATTCTGGTGAGTCAGTGTTTTGCAGAGGAAATTTTTAAGAATTTAGAAAAATGAGATGGGTTTGCTCTGTATTCTAGGAGAGATGGAGAAGGGCATCTGGCTGCTGCCAGTCTGCGATAGCCCTGCCTGCCCTGCCTTGCATTTGCAGACTGTGGACTGAGGACCTGGAGCCTGGAAACAGATCTTCCTTGTCAGACAGGAGGCTGTAAGGACTGTGGCCCAAAGGGAGATCTGCAGAATCTTTTGCAGAGCCAGAAGCGTTGGAAGGATTGATCTTGAGCAAGTCTACCTAGCCCAACGGTCTTGGGGCTGTGAACTTTGAAAGCTCAGGCTCCCCAGCAGCCTCATAGACAAACTGCCAGCATACTCTGATGAAAACCACTTTGGAGTGCAAATTCAGTTGGTTTTGGAGATGAATGTTCAAAATTCTAGGTCAGCTGCCTGTTTTCCAGTGAATCACACCTGTAACCTATCTGTACTTGGGAGCACATACACGGAATTTCTATTTGTACTGCTGCAATTCGTGCATGTGCTACACCCTCTGTGGCTGGGAAACCGTGGTTCAGCAGTGTTACTCAGCTTCGGTGATAGGACAAGGCATTTGCTGTTCCCTGCCAGTAGTCACAAATATCAGTCATGATGTCTACTTATGTCTAAAAAAGTCATAACTAGGATGTTGTCAGCTTGCAAAAGTTCAGGCAAATGGTGCCGCCGTGATGCCTTGCAGAATGACTGCTGTCCATTTGGTTGCTTTTCCAGATCTTTCTGTTAGAACATAAATCACTATATAATATTATTCTGCTGCCCTCACGAGCGCTTGGTAGTCTCCAGTGTGTTGTGTGGGAGCTACTAGGGAGAGCAAAGCTAACTGAATGCTGAGTGTCCCACTAATGAACCCTGCCAACACAGTTTTATTTATTCGTGTTTTCAGCTTTTCTCTTACTGCTGTGTCCTCTCAATTAAGCAAAAAAATGTGGAATTCTATCATGAGTGAAAGGAGATGAATCTCTACTTGGTTTAAAGGTTGAAGAGTGTTATATTCTCCGTGTGCCAAGGAGGCTGGGATATTGTATTGGGATCCTGTGAAGATCAAGATCTAATAGATTTTTATGTTGTCCAGCTCACACAACACATCAACAGTTTCAGGACCTGCTGTTACGCAGCCTAGGGAGTGTTTGATGCTGTTATTGCAGTTAATTACATCGTAAGTACATAAACAGAAATATAGTGTAGCTTCTTAGAAGGTAGAATTCCCATTTACATTATACTATTGTAATGGTGCTGACATTGATAGTTGTGGAGGTGCTATATATATTTGGATTGAGTGTGGAGGCAAATTTTGGTGAACACTTGTCTTGTTTTAATTTCCTAGCACAAATGTGAATTAAAATTGAGAACAATTCCATTGAGTAGCTCCATATAGATTATTCCTGTGCTGTATGTGGAGGAACTGGTGCACAGAGCAGCATCAGTACAATCTCATATAGCAAATCTGTGATTGTGTTGAGAGAGACGTGTGGGACTGCTGATATCCAGTTCTGCCCTAATCATTGTAACAAGGTTTCTTTAAGTTGCTGGGGTTCTGTGCATTGGCTAGCTAATGTCCATAAAGCACTAAAGATAACACCTTGCTCTAAATTTCAGGATATACCAGGCTTTATGTAGCTTGCCTAAACTGCAATTACACTGTTTCAAACTATATAGTTGCCTTATTGTATCAGTTGATTTCTGTGGGCCAGCTGGGGCAGTCGTGGGTTTCCCCTAGGTTGGGAAGAAATGCTGTCTTTCTACTTTCAAAATCCTCTCAATGTTAAAACAGTACAAAGAAAAGGAAAATTATAGGCTTTAGTCAGTAAGGACCCCATTCTGCTTATTAATGTGTTATAAGAGACTTCTGCTACCAAAGAACAGATAATAAAATTAAGCAGTGAAGCGTGAGAATGAGAAAATGTTAATCTACGAGTGGTCACCTGTAGTACAGAGATGAACTGATTGGCTCAGTCACCCAGAAGTGCCGCAAACTGAATTCAAGTTGTTTCCTGACTCCCAGTCCAGTCCTTCACCACTCTATTCTCTTTGCCCTTCTGATCCTCTGTAGTTTAAAACAACTTGTTCAACTTTTGCTGTATTAATAAGAAAACAAATACCTTTTATATTTCTTGCACAATAGAAGTAAACTGATTGTTCTGTATGCCAGCTGGCAATTTTTTTGTTAAATGCTAACATTAATAATAATTAATTGGATAATTACATTGAAATTTGCTTTCTGGCTCATGTCCATATGGATAATATAGACAGAAAATTCTGAGCCATAGCAGTGTGGAGCAGAATGTAGGAGCGATTAATCATTTCAATGAGTACTTGTAAACAAGATCAGCTCAGCAGGCACTCAGGAAATCTCTTATGAAATGCAATGCTGTCTTCATTATCCTTTTAAAGGGTTCTGGTGTAGGACCAGAACAGCAGGCAGGATTTTTCTGTGCCATACTGTTTGACTACATACAGCAGATTTCTCAGGACTTGCAGACCCATAGGCAAGTGCTTAAAAACCAGACCTATAGTCTTTTATTGAAACTGTGTGTTATTTTCATCTTCTGAAAGCTGTTCTGTTGCCTTAGTTTAGGCACAATTATTCAGTGAATTTTGGCTAACAAAAATCTATTCAACTTAGTGTCTGGTTTACTAGTCTAGCTAATATTAAGAGATGTTCCTATTACTTACAAACAGAAACATTGAGCTGGTGACCAGACACTAGTGAGGTTCTGCAGGGATCCATCTTAGGGCTAATGCTCTTTAATGTCTTCATAAATTACCTGGATGCAGGGCCTGAAGATTTACTTAATAAGTTTGCAAATGACCTGAAACTGGTGGGAGCTGTTGACACTTGAGGGCAAAGAGGCCCTGCAGACGGCTCTGGACAAATTAGAAATCTGGGCAATCACCAACCGCATGAAGTTTAACAAAGGCAAGTGCATCTGGGTCTCAATGACCCTGGATGTACACACAGATTGAAGAGGGAGAGACTGGAGAGCAGCCCTGCAGAAAGGGATCTGGGATTCTGGTCGATGGCAAATTGAACATGAGCAACAGTGTCCTTGGATGCATCAAGCGTGGCATTGCTAACTGATCGAGGGAGGTGCTTTACCCGCTCTGCTTTGCACTGGTGCAGCCTCACCTTGAGTACTGTGTGCAGTTTGGGGCAGTGCAGTATAAAAAGGATCTAAAGCTACTGGAGAATGTCCAGAGTTGGGCCACAAAGTTGGTGAATGGTTTAGAGGGGAAGCCATATGAGGAGTGGCTAAAGTCACTTGGTCTGTTCAGCCTGGAGGAGACTGAAGGCAGACCTCATCATGGTCTACGGCTTCCTCTCAAGCGGAGGAGGAGGAGCAGACATCAATCTCTTCTCTCTGACGACTGAGGGAATGGCAGGAAAGATGTGCCAGGAGAGGTTTAGGCCGGATATTAGGGGAAGGTTCTCCACCCAGAGGGTGGTGGAGTGCTGGAATAGGCTCCCCAGGGAAGCAGTAGTGGTGCCACACCTGACAATATTCAAGAAGCATTTTAACAATGCCCTCAGACACATGGTGTAAAGGTTGGGGTTGTCCAGTGCAGGAACAGGAGTTGGACTGGATGATCTTTGTAGGTCCCTTCCAACTCAGGACATTCTAGGTTTCCATGAACGTAAATATTGAGCCACACACATTCTGAGAAATCATAAATATTTTGCTTGACTGTGTTAGGAGCCATCTAATAGACTTAAAAATCGTCTCATATTTTGTAGTTGTCAGGCGAGTAAGGTATGCCTGCTGGAGACAAATAGAAATGGCAAAGTGTGGAGCACATATGGGACCCAGACATGAAGCAGCATGTTGATGGGATAGGTGCCAGTGTTTGCCTTACCCAGTGAGGTAAAATGCCATGTTGGTGTGTGGGATTGATGTGGGAAGGGTTGTTGGAACCTGTGGGACAGTGCTGTGACCTGTGCAAGGATCACTGAAGAATCCTGCCTTCTAGAAACATGCCTGGCGCCTTTACACTAACCACAGTGCCCCTAGGGAAGCTGTGGTGTGCTATTGGCTCTCCTCTTCTTGACTGTGCTTTAACTGTCCTCCCAAGTGGAGGTAAAAATGAAGTTAATTACTTCAGTTGGAATCTTGCATGGAAACTTGTACACTCCCGAGAGGATTTTGTTACTGGGAACGTGGCTTCCTGTAGAAAGACTTAAAGAGGTCTATGTTGATGTGTGGCTTGAAAATAGAACTTACTAAAATGCTCTAAATGTTTTTCCAGATAATAGGGCCATCTAAAGTTATGACATTAATGTTGAAATTGGTAGCTTTTGTATGAACATGGAGTCCAGTGGGACTCTATTGGTGCAAGTGTTGATCTGTGCATCATGGCAATTTTGTGGGAAACGTTTGTCTTAGTCTGTTCAAAATCATGGCATATGATTTGAGATATGGGAGACCTGCCAGAAATAGCATGTTTTCTTATTCCTTGCCAGGTGATATGTGCTGTCTAACCCAGTATTTTCTATTAAAGAGAAGGAATAGAAATCCCAGAGCTCTGAAGGCAGTAATTGTGTAGTCCCTTTTGTTACTGCGAGTCAATGTTCCAGGGTGGAAAGTGTTTGCAGCGGTGGTTTCCCTGTTATGTGGTTGCTTATTGCTGCTGTTAGAAAAATCTAGAAGGACAAAGTGGGAAAGGAGAGAGAATTTATAGTTTTTTCAATGAGTTCATGGCAATAAAGTATATTTGATATGTAGGAAGTATTAATTTTAAACAGCTATCTTTGGGTATAAATAAATTCTCTGATATACACATTGTGAAATACAGTCTAGAATGGTCATGTTCGACTGGTCACAAGATTAGGCAAATCTGCAAGTGAAAGTTAGCAGTGGTGAAATGAACGTGAACAGAGGTGACACTGGCTTGCATGAGGGTGGAACACGTGGTCTGCTTCAGGTTAATGTAGATGCCACTTGTTCAGAGAATTGTGGTTGGTAACCTTTGCCTCCTCCCAAACTGCCTCCCTGCTCTTAAAGTGGATCAGCAGTGTAACATGGCAGTGGCTTTTGTAATTAATCTCAAGGTTGTAGCTAAATGCAGTAGTACAAAATGGAAGGGCTGTGCTGTGATTTCACCCTGAATTTGTTCCAGGCAAGCATAATGTGTATTCTATGTCATTATGATACAGTTATCTTGGTCTTTACAGTGAATTTAACAGTTTTAAAAATTGCTATGTATTTAAAAAAACCAAAATTGTAGTCCATGGCAGTGTAGCATAAGCCACTTCCTGTTGTGTAAAACAAGCATTCATGTTTAAATAATTAGCATGTGAGAAAAACTTAGCACATTTACATTAACTTGTATATTATTACTTTTCTAGCCAGTATTTCAGACAGGGCCTTGTGAGCCTGCCCTTTGCTGAGGTTTCAGGATTGACAGAGTAAGAAATATCTTTTTCTTAGGACTCTTTGGAGTTGGTGGGGGCAGCAAGGTGGAGTTCACTTAAGAGGGAGGCATGAAGTACTCTAAATGCTAATGAAAGAAAACACTAGTTCTGGTTTTATAACCAGCTCAAAGAGGAAAGAGTAAGGTGGGCAGAAGAATCAGATACTTCTAAATTATTTCTTTTGTCCATGGCTCTATCACACTCTACCTGAAAGAAGAGTAGCAGTCTTGAGGCCAACAGACATTGGAATCCATGGGGATTTTTGCCCTCCCAGTTGTTCTGACTCTACCACAACTCGACAGCAAGCAAGTTCCTCTTGTGGCAATTTAAGTTGTAGTTTTGGCGACGTTTATACCACTATAGTGAGACAAAGTGACTGTATGACAAAGAAATGCTGCCGTGATCAAATTTGAGCAATCTAGTGATATATTAAAATAAAGCCAGCCTCATAAAGAGTTTATTTTTAAAATAAATGTATCTTGATGGAAATATTTTTTCAAGAAAGGTGAAGAATTAAATTCCTTTGGGAGAAAGGGCTTTCATTTAAGAAATTATGCAAAGAGGGCTATTGCTCTAGCAAGTAACTTCTGATGTGTTTTAGCTAGTGAATGAAATAAAGTATCAAGAAGGGGAGGTTAGTTTTTAGTTATTTAACTCTACAGAGAGCAGCAAGAGTCTGTTTTCTGAAGCCTGTTTTCTGGCACGGTGATGATATTTAATTCATTAATAACTCAGTGATTGCATCTTGATAAACTGCATTTCTAACTTAAGATTTTTGTGACGATACTTAGCATTTTATAAAAGCCTTAGTGCTTGGTACAAACCTGTTATGCACAAATTGAAGTTCTGTAGTAAAGAAAGGTTTCCAGCCTTGCGTTTTGTAGAGAAAAAGCTGGCACTGTTAAGATAATGCTAAAACCCAAAGGCAAGCAAAACCTCTGAATTTTGCTTTAGAGACCTCATGAGATTTCAGCTGGTCTTATGATTTTCTGGCACTTGATTAATAAATCAGAATGTGTGAGATTAGTAATAATCTTTAGTGAAAAGGATATACTAAGAGTATTATGAATAGTTTCCAGGTATTTCTTGTTCTTTGCCATATCTGTTCAGGTTCATTGCACACTTTGTTTTTCTGATGTCTGGTTCTCCTAGTAAAGAAAAAAGGGTGGTAAAAATAAAGAAAAGAAACATGTTCAAGTAATGGCAAGATACATTTGAGACTTAGGGTTTTTTTTTAATCATACTCATGACAAATGAGAAAAAGCAAATCCTGAATCCATGTTTATTTTGGTTCAACTGAATTCTTAGTTTTTTTTCTGGGAAATGTTCAGCCAAAGCTACATCTGAATCTGAAAGTGGGACTGATGTTTCTTAGCCTCACAACAAAGTTAAAATAGTACAGTGTAGTTTATTGACCAAGAAAGTTCAGCATGAAATGTCAACTGTTTTGTAATTAGAGATTCTAAACAGTGGGAATCTCGTGTTCCTTCTGGATGTGTTCACTTCTTTCCTTCATTCAGTCCCTGCATTCTTTCTTTCTTCATCTCCTGCAGTCTGTCTTTGAACTGTGCGGTTTTTGTGTCTCTGTATGTAGGGAGGTATATTGGTGGTATGTTGGTGTTTTGTGTTGCATTTCTCTACTTCTAGTTGCATAAAAAATATTTCTTAATTTACCCTGTTTAAATTATAGTCATCTTCAAAATGCTGATGTCCAGTGAAAAAATATGTTTCTACAGAGTAGGGCTGCTAGAGAAAGACTTTGGATGTCAGAATTGGTATATGAAATGAGGAGGACACAAACTTCTTTTGGTAGGAATAAAGTTTAAAAGTAACATGATGAACGATGGACTACATGTCTAATATGTGAGATATGGTGAATGGAGTCAAGTAAATCTGAAGGACCTTACTCCCTTAGACCCCTTGAGTATCTGTCAGATACTCAAGGAAAACAAAACTAAAAGCTGTTTGTTCCAAAAGTACCTAATTTTCATTTGTTTCCAGTATGTTTCCAGAACAGTTATCTTGGGTGCAGTCCTGGATTTTTATGGGGCATCTCTCCAGTTAGGTTCATGCTGTGGGATTGCTGGCACAAACCAAAAATTGACAAGATACGGATTTTTTCCTCGGGGTCTACTTGTTTGCAATTTCTGAAAATCATTAGCTTGTGTAGCAAAACTGGATGTATTTGAGATTGGCAAGGCCTTTGGTATTGAGCAATTCTTTTTAGCTTTCTCTTTAGAACTCTGAAGGGTTTAAATGGTGCCAAGAAACTATTTTCCAGTTGACTGGATGTGTACAGTATAGTTACTGTCAGGAAAGTTTTACTTCACTGTGTGGGCTTACAGTTTTCTGCTCTGTGCCCTTGCAAAAATGGCACAGTGAGTAGCTATTTGTTTCATTTTTACAGATGCATTTACCATTTCCAGAGCTTGTCCTGAGGTCATCACTCAATTCTGACTCATCATGCAGAGGTTTACTTTAGTCCGAAGTTTTCCTGAGAAAAACAAGCCTTTGGTCATATCTGAAACATTAGAAACTGTCAGTTGTTTAGTGACTAACAGATTGAGTCAATGTCAAGCTAAGGAATTGTATGTATACATTAAAAAAGAATTAATTTGGGGAATTAGTTGTCACTCGGGGCAATAAGTTATCAGACCACAACATAATCATCAGTGCTTCTGGATTTTGAGACAACAGGAAGAAGAAAAAATATAAGTAGAGGGATAATAGTGGGAAATATAGGAACTAATGGGAGATAATTTTTATTTTAGATGCCCGTATGTACCACATCTCAGCTGTTGACTGTTATTTAATGTCAGTTTGGTAATATTAGGTGATGTTAAAATGCAAAATAATTTATGTGTGTGACCTGAAGGCTTTATTATGTCAATATGGACAGTTACTCAAATATGTAAAGCAAAATTTCTGATCAGTATCTTTAGGTTGCTTTGTCCCCATAGATAATTATTACCATGTTCCTGCCCCTTTCCCTCAAGGCTTTTTCAAGGAATTTTAAATTCCAGAATGCTCTCATTAAGAGGTAAATGAGACAGCAATGTTTGTGATCCATCTAGAGTATTTGCTTACCAAGCAGAAGGATGGGGATGGACGGGCTGTGAGGATTGCCTCCAAACACCTGGAGTGAGAGTGTATGCTTGGACAGTATCTCAGACAGCGCCAGCTGCTGCTGTGTAATTCCACTCTGGTTTAGTAGAAGGCTTGTAAACTGTTTTCTGCTGAAAGTGTGTGTCCTGTTAACAGCTGTTTTAAACACTGGCACTAAAGGGTGGCTGTGCAGACAAGAGCCATCACACAAATACTATCAATAGGCTGACACTGTTAGTTTCTGGAAAGGATCTAATATCGAAGCATATGGGCATTACATGAATAGCCTTGAAGAGTGTTTGATGGGGGCCAGGAGAGATCCTACTGTTGTTATAGTAAATTAATCATAAATGAGTTGGGAGTTATAGTGTGAATATACTTTGGAGCGTGTTTTGAGATACTATTTTTGAGACACTGCTTTTACAGAATTACTACAGACAAGAAGGTACAAATAGGTCTGAAATGTCTGGAACTGCCAAGAGAATGTGGTTAGATCCAGAATCTCTGCCAATATTACCATGAACTTAGATATGATACTGGTATGAATAAAAATGTGACACTTTAATTAAATTGCAGGAATGAAAGCATCTTTGACTCAAAGTAGTTAAGTGAAATTCTAGGATAATGATGTCGATACTAGGGTTCAATCTTTCCAGGACAACTATGGAAAGCCTATTTTACAACACAGACTGTCTTTTATGGCTTTATGCATTGTGCTGAAGAACAAAGTTGTCTAGAGACTGTTTATGCCACTCTACATCAGTCTCCAGTCCTACATCACAGAAATGAAGGTATTGCATGAGCTCTTTCAGTCATAAAGTGTAAAACAAATCATGCGATCATTCTGCCTTTGTCTTGAACTTTTCTACTTCACTTCTGCTTGACCAGCTACCCGGTGCTCCTTTCCTTCTCCATCTTCCTGTCTCTTTCCTGATTCTCTCACTGGCTTTTAGGATTCACTGCTAATATCTCATGTCTTCTCTTTTAGAAGGTACACTTCTGCAGTCACTGGTACAATGTTTTGGTGTCTGCGTTGCTATTTGAAAGAAAGAAGATTTGAAGGTGTTTGTATTTGGAGGATTTGGTTCTCGTCATTTAACCAAATATATATGTTTTACTTATTTTAAATTCATCCTTTTTGATATGTAGTACAGTCTTTGTAGTTCAGTGTTTTCACACTAGATGTCAATCTACTTGCATATGTAGAGGTTGCTGTCTATTTTTTTGCTTTCTAGATATTTCTTTCACCAACTGCACTAGCAGAATCCTGTTTTCCATCTGCTTTGCTGCAAAAATCAGTGCTATAAGGAGAGGGATTAATTTAAATATCAATTTTATTTTGCTGGTCTGTACTTCTGGCTAAGGTATATGTAACCAGGCAGTTTGTAGGTAGCCTGTTTATTTTAGTACTTGTGACATTTATAAAAGCATTTCCAATCTTAACGTTGCAGAGCCATTAAAGGGATTGGAAAACATTTGAGGTTAGCAGCAGTACAGGTAAAAGTCTCTGCCTCCTACTGGTTTATCTACACACCTTACATAGTATCTTATTCTAAGTAACTGTTTAGAAGTGAATGGAAATAATTGCTGCTATGAATGCTGCTGGTAGAATTCAGTGAGTTACAATGAAGTTTCTAGTCACAGAGCGAGTAGTAGTGGTTGTAATGATATAACTCCCTTCCTTATTGTATTAGCCTCTTTCATTGTGTTACAGCTCCAGTTTTGTGACAGACCTTCTCTGCCTCATCTGAAAAAAAGCCTGTTATGTTTTTAGATACCACTGAAATAGCTAACTGGTGTACCAATTTGTGTCATTTTTGAAAAAGCTAAATGTGATTCAGTGTGAAACTGTTGCTGATGTATTTTGCCAGTTTAGTATCCTGATCCTGGCTGGCTTTGGAAACTACAGTTGCATCTCATAAATGTCTGTGCAGATTTTCCATGGGCAGAAGGGCCTGTGCTGGGGGCTGGAGCACTGTCTGGCATCTCTAAAGTATTGCATGCTGTCACCCTCCACGTGAACTGCCTCCACTGATTGCAGCGTGTCCTAGCTTACACTACAGATTTAGAAGACTTTTTTTCTAGTTGAGTGATGTTTTAATGATGTGTTAATTAGTGTCTGTGTAAGACTAATTTCACCCTCGTTGGAATTATTTCCACCATGAAGGTATCTTGCATTGTACTCTAATTCTGTCAAATTAAAGCATTCAAACAACAGTAATTCTGCCCTTAATATCATGTATGACTCCTGTTATAATTTGGCTGTATTTGTAATGGTATGCCAATGTAGGTGAAATTCTTCTGAAAGAAACATTATATTGTTTTTTACATGTCTCTACCCGTTTGGATCAGAGTTACTGTTTTGTTATCTGAATAAATGAATGAAAGCTCAAATACTTAAGTTTAATATGCTTTATAAATGCATTAACTACGGAATTCTTAAAAGCCTTCAGTGCTTTGTTTGGGGCAAAGTAAAATACCGTATGATTTATTTTAATTTTTGGAGTAAATATTATTACCTTATTATTAATATAATTATTTTTCAAGATTTTTCTGTTTCTTTCGAAACTTAAAAGATTCAAAATTCCAAACATCCCTGAAGAATCAAAGCTGACCTGTGTTTCAAGTGTTTTGGAGGTCTGGCATGTTGTTTAGAAATTCCTGGAAGGTGTATGGTAGAACATGGTCTTTGTAGCTACACTTCACTTGTTTTGTGTTATTTCATAGGGCTTAATATCAGTTCAAGAGACAGCTTTACACAGAGTCACCATTACCAGGGAACAAATGAATGGGGCCATTACTATTACTTTGTAGCTGACTGATACCAACTCTGTTAAACCCTGCTGACCACTGTTGTGCCGAGACCTCTTTCTGTCCTGTGGGGGGTGAGTGTCGAGTCACTTGGGCCATATTCCCTGGGTGCAGCAGCTGCTGAATGTGTATTATTTTAACATAAATTTGTCTCAAATACCTATTTGAAATTGTGAATGTACATAAAATAGTAATTAATGGAAAATAATTTACCTTAAAACAAAGTTCTTTTGATCAGTGGGGATGATTTGTATCCTCTAGCCAGCCTCCATCATGCAACAGTTTTATTATCTGAAAGAATTTTGCCATAAGGGAAGTGTTTTACATTCCTTAGCAAACACGGTCTCTTCCAGAAATCACTGAACAGTAAATAAGAAGTTAATGCCTGGGACTTGGAATTTTGTTTAAAACTGAATTTACTTTAAAAACATATCAGGAATGAGTGCAATTTGAATGGTGAGTAGTAATATCATAGAAGAGAAATTTAGGTGTACTTTATGGCATTTTACTCAAAAATCCCTATTTTTAAGAGCATAAGAGCATGCTACTCTCGAGCAACCTATACAATGATTTCTGTAGAAGCATGCAAGTGGTTCTGTTTAGATATGTCTTTATTTGAAAGTTTACATAGCTCTTTGTTTCTCCTGCTTCCTCATTTGAGCCTATGGATACCTACAAGTGAAGGCTTGTTCATCTTTGCCTATCAATCGATCTTCCTTAATACGCTGGACATGTTCTGTCTCAGGTTTTACCCCTGGTGTGTAACTTCCCCTCTGCATCCTTTGTTTTTGCTGTGGACTAACTACCCAGCAATCAAGTAGCCTTTTCAGAAAGTTTAAGGTGGTGTCCTCGTTCTCCTTTTATCACTTTTCTGCCAGTGTTCATTGCAAATCGTGCTCCTCTTGAGCGTAATGGTGAAAACGAGTGGATGAGTGCTGATGCGTGCAGAGTGCTACTGTGATGTGTTCTTCTCTCTTTTAACTGGGCATATTTAGGCACACGATTACATTTCATACTTGCTTGCGCTGTCTTTGACGCACCTAATTTACTTAAAAAACCTGCTAGTTTTTCCTCTGTCCTTTTTACTGATGACTAATTCTGTCTTCTGTCTTGGGTCCCAGTACTTCATAAGGTAACATTCTGACAGCTGCATCTTTGAGGCACTAGCAAGGACCTGTGATTTCTAACTGTCACAACTTGCTTGTGGAGCTAATGGCAAGCCACATAAGTCAGAGCTGTGTTCACAGCAGTCAGGTTGTGTCATGAAGTGTATATGCAGCAAGATAGTCTTGATTTGTAAGCAAACAGTAACGGAGAGGAAAGGACTGGAGGGACAAAAAGCTTTTTCCACATATAAATGAGTTGGAAAACTACCCATTACTCTGAATTAAGTGCTCTCTACGTTCCCCTGAGCATCCATGCCTGTGTTTGGGTCTGGTATCCAGCCAGGTTTCTATCAGAATTGTGTGGCTGTTCTATTTAAATGTAGCAACTTATAACTGCTTATGGTCCGTGTTAAAACTACAGCCGTGTAAACTTTTTTGTCCCATGTACTCATAGTAAATGTAATGGTATTAAAACCATATGTATAGGTCAAGGCCTGAATTATTTATACATAGTTTATTGTTCTGTTTAGAGTTCTCGCTGTTACATTTTTTTTCTACTGTATTTATTCTTAATTTTGTGAGGGTTGTGTAGATATTTAGGTAAAAGAAAATTTTTATTATCTTCCATGTGCTCTGTTGCTTCAGGTTTTTGTCTATTTCCTAGTTGGCATTTGCTGGCCATAGCAGTGGTCTGTCAATTGTAGATCTGGAAAAAACGCATGACCTTTTTTCATAATAAAATCAATGTTTTGTGTTTTGTTAAAGGTAAGAAACTGTCATCCCTTTATCTAGTTTTTGGATGCCATCCAACCTTTTGGATAAGTAAGTGCTGTGGGTTTTGGGGAGAATCTGATTTAGCAGTTTGGAGTGATCTTTCTCTGTCTCCAGACACAGTGAAGGAGCAGTAGGTGGGGCCAGCGCTGTAACTCAGCTTGAATGTGTGGAGAGGAGTCTGATTTTTTTTTCCTCAACCATCAATTGCAATTTGATGAGTTGGGCAGGGTTTTTTTGGGTGTTTTTATTGTTTTACTGTTCCTCTAAGAGCAAGGCAAAGCAGTAGTAGTTATTAATATTTAATTAACTATTCTGACTTTCATCTGTAATCACATTGCTTTTTGTCTAGCTTAAAAAGGGTGTTGCTCCTTCAAGTTCATACTGGATTTCTTTGTCTGAGAAGCCAAATGCAGATTTAATAAACTAATATACTTAGTCCTTGAGTGAGTTATATTGAGATGTGCTTGCCAGTTGTTTGGACGTGTGTGTGTTGGATCAGGCTCTTGGATTAAACATTTTTATAAGTGCATCCTCAATAGGAAACTCTGAGTGAGTGATTAGCTTTCATAGACCTTCACTGAACTGATTCTTAACAAACCTTGAAGATGAAGCACTGTTAACAGCTGAAATAAGAAATGGACCGTTCACTATTTATGGATTTTGGGGCGTTGTCTTCCAGTTTTGAAAAGCTATGTCATGAAAAATATTCAACAATCAAAACAATAATAGGGTGGAAATAATTATTTTAAAGCTGAAATGCAGAGCTTCATCTATTTTGCGGGATGAAAAATAAAATGTGGTAGTATTTTTCTACATACTCTATCAGAACTACGTACTGTATCAGAATATATGGATTAATAAGCAAAATTGTGTAAAGGAGTAATGGTTGTTTCTGTCATTAAAGCAAAGCAGAATGAAAGAACAGAATTTGTACCGTAGTAGTAAAAGATCTGTCAATACTTGGCATTATGAACTGTTGTTTCCATTGTTTAAGTAAACCAAAAAATATGAAGGCAAGACTGTAACATCCTGTATTAAGTTTAAAGCCAAAACGGATGTACTGTTCTAATTAAATAAAAATCCTTTTTACTGCTTTATATTGTAAGGGAAAAAGTTGTTCTCTAATAAGAGTACAGATACATTTTTCACTTGCGTGTACCCACATAATAGCTCTTACAGCTCTTATACCTGAAATGCTTTTTATTTTTCTTGTAATGAAGGAACAGGAAAATTAAGTTAGACGTGGGAACTCTTAACTTGCAATACAGCGTTGTTACTTTATTGATGCTACGCAGTACACACAGAGAATTTCTTAGAAGTGCAGGATAATTGCACGTTTTGCATAACTTCAATGGAAATTTTGTGGCTAAATTCGCTGCATTGCATTGAAAACTGAGTCAACAACTATGTACTGGATTGTTTATGGCATTATATATGTTTAATTCTTACAATCAGCGTTACAAGTATTCACTACTTGGATTGCCAGCAGAAGTCCTTGGTGACTGGATTTTGACATCAGCTGACTTCTGAGTAGCAGGATTTCCAGTCTCCTGGAGTTTTTTGGTGTTCCTGAATAATTTAGCACTTGATTTTGTATGCACGTCCAAGAGCAAATGTGCTCTGTTGATTAAAATAGCACTGGTATTCAAGAGTTTGAGGTATGTTCTGTGTGACCCTGGTCTTTAAAAATGCAGGTCTTTTGAATTGGGAACCTACATACATTTGAGAGTATATTCTATCTAGAAGTGTCACAATAAATATCTGGCTCTTTTTCTCTTCTACACTATGTGTAACGCAGGTTTTACCCCATGTAGGATCTCACCTTTGTGCCTGGCAAGATCACGGAGCAGATACTCCTGGAAACTATGCTAAGGGATATGGAAAATAAGGAGGTGATTGGTGACAGCCAACATGGCTTCATTAAGGGCACATTGTGCCTGACAAATTTGATGGCTGCTTATGACAGGGTTACAGCTTTGGTGGATAAGAGAAGAGCAACTGATGTAATCTACCTGGACTTGTGCAAAGCATTTGACACTGTCCCACATGATCTCCCTGTTTCTAAATTGGAGAGACATGGATTTGACAGATGGACCACTCAGTGGATAAGAAATTCGCTGGATGGACACTCAGAATTATGGTCAATGGCTCGATGTCCAAGTGGACACTGGTAATGAGTGGCGTTCCTCAGGGGTCAGTATTGGGTCCTGTGTTTAACAGCTTTGTCGCAGACGTGAACGGTGGGATTGAGTGCACTCTCAGCAAGTTTGCCAATGACACCAAGCTGTGTGGCATGGTTGACATGCTGGAGCTAAGGGATGTCATCCAGAGGGACCTTGACAGGCTTGAGAAGTGCAGCTGTCTGAACTTCGTGAAGTTCAGCTAGGGCAAGTGCAGGGGTCTGCACCTGAGTGAGGGCAATCCCGAGCGCAAATGCAGGCTGGGTGGAGAATGGATTCAGAGTGGCCCTGAAGAGAAGAACTTGGGTGTGATGGTGGATGAAAAGCTCAGCATGAGCCACCAATCTCCGCTTGTGGCCCAGAAAGGCAGCCATATCCTGGTCTGCATGAAGAGAAGTGCAGCCAGCAGGTCAGTTTTGCCCTTTTGCTCTGCTCTGATGAGAGCCCACTGGAGTACTGTGTTCAACTCTGGGGCTCCCAGCATAAGAAAGTCATGGGCCTGAAGGAACAATTCCAGAGGAGGCCACGAAGGTGATCAGAGGACTGAGGCACCACCCATATGAGGACAGGCTGAGAGAGTTGAGGTTGTTCAGCCCAGAGGAAAGAAGGTTCTGGGGAGATCTTAGAGCAGCCTTACAGTACTTAAAGGGGGCCTGCAGGAAAGCTGAGGAGGGGCTTTTTACAAGGGCATGGAGTGATAGGACAAGGGAAAATGGATTTAAACTGAAAGGGGAGTTTTAGATTAGCTATAAGGGAGGAATTCTTTACCTTGAGGGTGATGAGGCACTGGCACAGGTTGCCCCATCCCTGGAGGTGTTCTAGGTTGGGTTGCATGAGGCTTTGAGCAACCTGATCTGGTGGGAGGTGCCCCTGCCCGTGGCAGGGGGGTCAGAACTGGATGATCTTAAAGGTCCCTTCCACCCCAAGCCATTCTGTGATTCTATGTGTCTGTCCCTTTATTTACACACTATTAGCTGTTGTGTTACTTCAGACATCTTTGTACATGTGTTTTCTAATGAAAATTCTCATGCAATACTAAGCCACTAATTTCTCCAAATACAGAGGGGCTCAGTAGGACGTCAGAAATGAAACTATTACTTCCATTTCATGTATTTCTGTAGTGCATTAAATGAAATGGCAATCACACCTGCTTGTTGTGGGTATAAAGGACGAAATTCTGATTCTGTGCCATTGCAAAGACTTCCACCAATTTCTGGAGGGTGAGGATTTCACACAATCAAGATTTTTCCTGTCAGAGTGCTCTGGCGTGGCCATCTCCCTTCATTGAAAGTAGCATTGCTCCTGAAAGGAGTGGCAAGTAGTAAAAAGACAAATAAGAGTGTATTATCTAATCTAGTGTAGGTGGAGTAGCAGAGGACTCTGAAGTAAAGTTATTCCCAAGTTGTGTACTGAGGGAAGGAAGGGGAGTATTGGTGGTGGAGATGGAACCTGTAGGGGTAGAAAAAATGTTGGAATTAAGTGTTTGTCTAGGACTTAATAGACTAGTTAGTGTTGGAAGGGACCTTCAAGATCATCTAGTTCCAACCTCCCTGCTGTGGGCAGGGACACCCCAGTAAATCAGGCTGCCCAAGGCCCCATCCAACCTCTCCTCAAACACCTCCAGAGGTGGGGCATCCACAGCTTCCCTTGACAACCTGTGCCAGTGCCTCACCGCTCTCATGGTGAAGAAATTCTTCCTAATGTCCAGTCTAAATCTGCCCCTCTCCAGTTTATACCCATTCCCCCTCATCCTATCACCACAAGCCTTTATGAACAGTCCCTCTCCAGCTTTCTTGTAGCCCCTTTCAGCTACTGGAAGGTCGCTCCTCGGAGCCTTCTATTCTCCAAGCTGAACAACCCCAACTCTCTCAGCCTGTCCTCGTATGGAAGGTTCTCTAACCCTCTGATCATCTTTGTAACCTCCTCTGGACCCGTTCCAACAGTTCCATATCCTTCTTACATTGAGGATTCCAGAACTGGAATAGTATTCCAGATGAGGTCTTACAAGAGATGAATAGAGAGGCATAATCACTTGACCTGCTGGCCACGCTTCTTTTGATGCAGCACAGGACACAGTTGGCCTTCTGCGCTGCGAGCGTGCATCGCCGGCTCATGTCGAGCTTCTCGTCGACCAGCACCCACAAGTCTTTCTCTGCAGGGCTGCTCTCAAACACATCATCTCCCATCATGTACTGAAAACAGGGATTGCCCCGACCTAGGTGTAGGACCTTACACTTGGCCTTGTTGAACCTGACTTACTTAATAGTAATTTATTCTGCTTAAGTGTGCCTGTCCAGCCAGGGTTCGTTTACAGCATCAAAAATTACATTTTTCATAGAACCGCTACATTGTTCAGTGTCCTGGGAGGCTTGTCCAGAGGAGGTTGTGGGGTTTGTATAGT